>NC_137471.1:177024656-177322002 GCF_964235325.1 Thermobia domestica | reverse complement strand
GTGCTATTAAAAATAAAATGCTAGACCTTTTGCTGATATTAATATTCAACCCACTATGTCCAGAAATTCTAAGGCTATATATAATTGTACATATAAAAATAATTCCAGCAATTGTAATAATATTAATGCTGTTAAGCATGAGGGAAAGAATAATACGTGTTTTGGTAATGATGGTAAGAATTTTGGAAGGCATGATACAGTTGGGAAAAAATATTTTTCTGAAAGGGGAAATAAAGACTTCAAGTATGTGAATAATACATTGGATAAACATAATAATGGTAATGAAAAGCGTGTTAGTAATGGTGGAAATAATTATCGATCTTCGAAAGATCCGGTCAGTGGTTCAATCGGTGGTCGGACTTTGAAAATTCCTTCAAGTGATTCGAATGCCTCAGCAGCTTTTGTATTGGGTGATATTGGACGTAATTTAGTTGCTGTTTGTGTCGACAGTGGAGCTAGTTTGTGTTTGGTGTCCTCAGACTTGGTTAATAAATTAGGAAACTTTATAATTAAGCGGAAAGACATTGAACCAGTCAAATTTAATTCTATGATGGGTCAAAGTGTATCCCAACCTATGGAAGTTACTATGCCGTTACGAATGGGAGGTCTTAAATTCGAAATTGATCTGGTGGTGGTTAGTGGTCTACCATGTGACATTATTTTAGGTACTCCATTTTTACAACGTTCGAAGGCTGTCTTGGACATTGGTAACCAAATGCTGAGATTTCCTGAATTGAAGAGGTATGTTCCCTTGCGGAGTAATGAGGTGGTTCGAGAAATTATTAATAATAAATCTAAGGTTGAGTTGTCCTCAGGCAAAGAACAGGTTGTTAATCCGGTGTGGATTTATTTGATTGATAATCACGATACCTCGTCATCAAATAAAAGTACTGGGTGTGAAGGAATATCTGGGACATCGCCGCTTGTGTCAAACTTTAAAAACGTACAATCTAAACAGGCAGTTTATGTTCATAGCAGTCCTGAACTGATTGATGCAGCAGTACAGTGTAATTTGTTAGCTGAAACTAGGGAGGTTGGTTTGCAGTGCGATATTTTTTGGGAAGAGGAAGAGCAATACTCATCGGGAATTAATGAATATATTTTAACAGAACAATCTTATAATTCTATTAATCAGTGTGCCGGACTTAATTCAAATTTAAATTCCAATGATATTTCGGAAGTTTGTGGTAAGATTGGAGACCGTAATAGAAAAGATGAGATCAAGCGTGAAGATCCGTGTAATGAAACCGATAATAATTGGACTGAGTCATTTGAAGAAGAGTTTGGACGAAGGTTTCAGAATTTGAAAAGACAGTTAGGGATGGATAGTTCGAGTGATATAGTCATCCAAGGTGAAGAAATTCAATCCGAAGGTATTGGAAACAAGGAAATAAAGAAAAAGGAAGAAAATTTGGAAGTTATGGATCATGATGATTATTGGTTGGATCCTGACTCGGAGTCTTTTGTTAGATCGATAAAGGAGGAGTATAAAGATGTGATTAATAATCGGGTTGGATGCTTAAAGAATTATAAATGTCATTTGTATCTTAGAGAACAGAAATACTTTAATGATAAGCCGTTTCCAATTCCTAGAGAAAAGAGAAAAATTTTTGAAGATGTTATTAAAGATTTAGTTGAACAAGATGTTTTAGTTGAATGTGATCATTCTAGTTATGGGAGTTCTTGTTTTATAGTTAAGAACAAGGATGGTTCATATAGGCTTGTAGCGAATTATGTAAAATTAAATAGTTTGTTGGCTGACTATGTTTTTCCGACTCCACATATGGAAGAGTGCATAGGTAATTTATCTGGATGCCCTTTTATAAGCTCCTTTGATTTAAAGAAAGCTTATTTCCAGTTGCAGGTGGACGAAAAAAGTAGAGAATTAACCACTATAGTGACTCCTATAGGTATTTATCAATATAAAAAATTACCAGCTGGTATTAAGATAGGTTCAAGCATTTTAGCTAAATGCATGAAGGAGGTGCTAGGAGATCTTGAACAGTATGGGGTATTTTGTTATTTTGATGATATATTGATAGCAAATAAAACTCGTAAGGAGCATGAGAGAGCTATACGAATGGTGTTGGAGAGACTTAGGGAAAATGGTCTTACTATTTCTCCAGATAAGTCTTTCTTTTTTAAAAAGAGAATTAAGTATCTGGGGTTTATAGTTGATAAGGATAATGTCTGTATGGATCCTAAAAGAGTTGAAGCTATTAAAAAACTTTCACCTCCCAAAACTAGGAAGGCTGTTCAAAAATATTGCGGAATGTTAAATTTTTATGCTCGCTTCATACCAGGTTTTCAAGAATTAATTGCTCCGATTTCTGAACTGAGATCTACAACAAAAAAATTTGAATGGGGTGATGAGCAAAATAAGGCCTTTGAGGAAATTAAGAAAATGTTTAGTGAACATGTGATATTAAAAACACCAGACCTAAATAAGCGGTTCTTAGTCCATGTAGATGGGTCTAGTGTCGGTCTTGGAGGGGTAGTGTCACAAGTTGATGAGACAGGAGAGATCAGACCTGTTGGGTTTTATTCCCGGAAATTAAGTGAAGCAGATCGTCACAGATCTATTTATGAAATAGAGTTTTTGAGCTTAGTTAAAACCATTGTTAGGTTTAAACATTATTTATTTAAGGAATTTGACATATACACTGATAACAGAGCGCTTACTTGGGTTATTAATAATTCTAGAAGGCTTCTTAAATATGGCTCATTAATAGAACAGTTATCTCAGTTTAGCTTTAAAATTCATCATATTAGAACTACTGATAATAAAATAGCTGATTTCCTTTCTAGGACCTATGATGTTATGAATTATGAAATTAAATGCGATCTTAGTGATAGGGAAAATAAGGAACATCTTGTTATGGTGAATTTATGGAAATTGCCCTTTATTAGTGAACCATTGGCAGAATTGCAAAGAAAGGATCCTGAACTTAAGAATATAATAGATCAAATTGAAGAAGGTAGAGAAATTCCGAATTTTGAATTAAAAAAGGGATTTTTGTTAAAAAGAACTAAGGCTAGGGTAAATGAATTAAAAATTGTTGTCCCTAAAGATCTAAAGAAAAACATAGTGGAGTATTATCACCTTGAATATCTAACAGATGGACATTCGGGAATTTATAGAACTTTGCATAAAATAATGAAAAGGTTTACTTGGGAAGGGCTAGTTGACTACGTGAAAGAGTATGTCAAAGGCTGCCCTGAGTGTCGAAAGGCCAAACCCTCAAATCAGAGGAAAATGGGTAGATTAGGATCGCAGGTAGTCGAGAGACCTAATGCTAATTGGATGGTGGATGTCATAGGGCCCTTGCCGTTGAGTGATGGTTTTTCATATGTACTAATAGTTGTAGATAATGCAACTCGTTTTTGTATGCTTGAAAAGCTGAGACGTTTATCTTCTAAGAATATTTGTGATAAATTATATGATCTTTTTACTAAATTTGGATTTATTGAAAGTTTGTCAAGTGATAACGCTTCTGTATTCTCCTCTGAATACTTTAGGAAATTTATGTTCAGTGTTGGGGCTAAACATATTAAATTAAGCCCATATCACCCTGAAGCAAACGTAGCTGAAAGATATATCAAAACGTTGAAATACGGGCTTAAATCCTACTTTGCAGAACAGCAAAATAAGTGGAGTTCGGCTATAAAAGAGTTGCAATTTAATTTGAATCTATCTCAGCACGAGGGAATGAGATCAGTCCCTTCAGAATTGTATTTAGGTAGATCTTTAAATAGTCCGTTGGAAATAAAATGGCAAATTTGTAATGCTGACTTGCAAGGAGAAAAGTCTGAAGAGTTATGGAAAAGAGCCATGCTTAACATGAAAAATTATTGGGAAAAAAGAAAAAAATTATTTGAAAATCAAAGAAGGGAAGTAAATTTACAATTAGGAGATAAAGTTTTGGTAAAAAATCATGAAAAATCATCACTAAAGGATAAAATAACTAAAAGTTTATGTTATACCTGGATTGGTCCTTTCACTATAGTTAAATTTTTGACTTATAACTCTGTGTTATTAGAAGAAGTAGGAAATGAGCAAAATGTGAAAAGAGCACATGTAACAGATATTAAAAAATATTGGGAGCGTAGGAATGTATAAGTTGTTTAAATTAATTTGAATTGTAATATGAAACTGAATTTGGACACTTCAAAACCATATCATTGAAGAATAGTTGAATTAGCAAGAATTAGTGGTAAGGTAGTTTTAGAATTAGTTTAGGGATAGGTTAAGTTAGGTTAAATATTAGGTTAAGTTACGCTATCATGTTCATTTTTCATTGTCATTGTAACATTATCGTTTCTAATGTAAGGACTCTTGCAATTCAATTATGTAAATGAACAATCTAAATGGAACTCTTCATTTCAGGAAGAATTGCTGTTTTATATAAGATGTGATAGCTTTTGTATATTTCAGGTTTCACTAGAGAGTTTATCACTGTAAAGTTGCCCAAATCGATAAAATGTAAGAAGTTGGTATTGAGGCATGATCCATGTTTGTTATGGTGGAGATTGGCGAAGATTTCCAGGACAAAAAAGCTGCAGCGAATTACATCTGTGATATGGAAATCTCACCGGAAAAGGACTTAAAGAATGGAATATAGAATATAAAAATTTTTATGTGAATTTTTATATTTTCTGAGGCTTCGAGATTTGTAACGTGTGAACGTTCCAAGTTTAAAAAAAAAAAAAAAAGAAAATGAAATGCAATAAATCATGGACTTAAAATAATAACAGAAATGGAAAATAATGAAAAATCTAAGGACATTCAATTTACATTGAAATGGTCGTTTAAATGAAAATTTAAAAATGTTATTCTTTTTTTACTTTTTAAGATTGTGAAAATAGCTTCTTTTGCTGAGTTGTTCTTCGAAGTAAAGGTGTGTTGTAAACAGCTGCTCTGGAGGCAATGAGGTGTACGCGTGATGACAGTTGTCGGTTGCGCTGATCTGGCCTTGGTGGGTGGGCGGAGTCTTCCCTCCCTACCAGGCTTCGTTCATGCGAGCGAGCGACGGCTGAGTCATTACGCATGGAAAAACATAGCAGTGAAGTTGTCTTCTCGGCTGGATTTTGTGCCTCTAGTGCGAATTGTGTGATATTGAGTTTAAAGGGATTTGACTTTATGAGTTAAAAAGTTTCTATTACGGAATCTATAATATTAATTTTGATACTAAATCGGAGGTTAATTGTCTTTAAAATGCTTAAATCAGATGGGTTAGTTTCCTAGCTTAAATAATTCGTGACTGAAAGTAAAAAAAGGCTGTGATTCAATGTTCTTACTACATTAGTAGTTAAAAAAAGATAGGAATAAAAATTTAGTAGTGAATATCAGTTTAATATGTGAGTTAAATACACTAAAGTTAGCCGGTAATTTAATTTTTGTAGAATTGTGCCTAATTGGAGTACTCGGGAGGGGAGTTCAGACCCTTTGACCAAACTAAAACAAGCTTGTAAAATTCGGATAAAACAGATAGTTATGTCGATTTGTCACTTAACTAACTACAGTAGATGAACTTTTGACTATCATAAATTTAACTTTAAACGGTAGTAATTTTGTTTAGAATTGATAAAATTGTGTTGAATTATTGTAGTAATACTCAATCTAATGCAGATTATAAAACTTATAATTTCAAGAATTAATTGATCTTTATAAAATGGTTTGAATTAATACCTGGATTTAAAGTGTATAATATTCTATTGCAGTAAAATTAAATAATTAAAATCCGGAAGTTTGAAGTAAATTATAAAGGGAGAGCTCTGAACTGTAGCTATAATACCTAGCTTAAAGTTTCGAATATTTTTTTTAAATCCAATTAACTTCCTGATTCTAGAATGAGCTTGCAATTAAATCGTGAAATTTTGCAATTAATATTCTGTTGGGGAAAATTGGAACTCATTCATTTTTGTATGGCAGTTGGTTTTTAAGTAGAGAAAGTCAAATTCCAATCCATGGTGGTGATGTGGAGTCTCTGGATAAAGGCGTAAGAATGTTTTTTTTTATATTAGATATTTGAATCTGGTGAGTATTACAGAGTATTTAATATTACTGGTTACGGTTGAGTAGAGTAGTGGTAGAGTAAGTTTTGGTAGAATTTCATCTTACTCATTACCCAATTGCGTTAATAGTATTCATAAAAATAAACGTAATAGATTGCGGTCTGGTTGAAATAAGTAAAATATAAATTAAAATAAACTAAAACCGATTAGAGTCAAATCATCAATCTCATTTTCCGGGTGATTAAAATTATAGATTACGAAGAATTAAAATTGGACTCACAAAAAATTATACTTTATTCCTTCTAGAGCAGTCTGTAGTGTTTTTCAAGAAGCTATTGTAATTAAAGATTTGATGATATTAAGCTTGCTTCAATCCAGAGTTACGACCATTTTCATTTTTTTTATCTGTGATAATTTCCTTAAATTATTAAATTCAAGAGATATATTTAGTTAATTTTCAACGAAAAGTTTTGATTGGAATTTTTGTATATAGAAGTCTCAATAATTATTAAAGGTCTTGAATTGAAAATAAAATTTTATTTCTACCTGAATAAATTCAATCAGTGTTTGAAAGAAACGGGTAATGTTAAATGGAAGAGGCGGAATAGTTTATTTTTGTGGGGGTTTACAGGTGCAGCTGAGAGGTACTGCTTCGGCTGAAGTCACTCGCACTTTAAATAATCCAACCAAAGAATTTCTTTTTTGCTTTATTGCGAATTATGGTTGTAGTAAAGTGTGATAGCGATAATTGTGACAATATATATATATATATATATATATATATATATATATATATATATATATATAAATAAATATATATATATATATATATATATATATATATATATATATATATATAAATAAATATATATATATATATATATATATATATATATATATATATATATAAAAATATATATATATATATATATATATATATATATATATATATATATGTGTGTGTGTGTGTGTGAGAGAGAGAGAGAGAGAGAGAGAGAGAGAGAGAGAGAGAGAGAGAGAGAGAGAGAGAGAGAGAGAGAGAGAGAGAGAGAATTGTTTAATGCACATCTACAATTTATTTACACATTCAACAACTGCAAGAAGTATACGTTCTAAAAGTATCGTGTATTCACCTTTTATCGCAACGGCCTTATCGTACATAGCATTAACGCTTAAATTATCGTATGGTTGGCAAGCATGCTATACAAACAGTTCAAACCTATTTTACTCACGTTTCAAAATAAATGTAACTGCTTGTGACGTCAAATCTCAAAATCAATTAAAATATTTGAATTGCGTAATTATTGAGACTTTTTTCTTTTTAATGTCAACGAAGTTCAAAGACTGAAAGAAGCGGGTTTTGTTCCACGTCGTAACTGAATGGTAGACTACAAACTATAGGTGTACATTATTGAAAGCCGGAAGACATGGATTTACTACTTCCGGTTTCAAGACAGGGAAAAGAGCTGGGATGAAACCTACTCTTCAAACATTCAATTCGTATTTGTTTTAAATGCACTTGTCGCTGGTTTCGTGTTTGCTTTATAAGGATCGTCCTCTACATATTCACCTCGTATTGCTTTGCATTTGTCACATCTATAGATTAGTCTCAAAATTATGTGCATAAAACTCTACGAAGTTGGAGGTAAACCAGGTTTCCACAGCATTAATCACTGGCGTCTCTGGCATGTAAAATTTGGGGGGACATGAAAGAAAGTGATTTAAATGGTAGTACCTAGCCCAACCTACTTATTATCTTCGATTTCATTTGTTACCTTTCTGCTTAACTTCACGGACCCCCTAAGGTATATCAAGAACTGTTATAATCGTTTCACAGCCTGAATATTATATTACAAATAAATATAATTATTATTTATATGTTATTCTATCGTTAGTAAATAAATTAAATTAAAATAAAATATTGAATAATTTGTACTACAAAATATTTTTGGGGGGACGCGTCCCCCTCGTCCCCCCGCCAGAGATTCCCATGGCATTAATCCTCACACTACTTAGGTATTTTTTTTTGCGACGCGAACTACAAAAGGGAGGGTCATATTGTACCCTCTTGTTAAGATTAAATATTTCTCGCAAAAGAGACAAATTAGAAAATGTCGCAAAAATCTACAGAGACTGAAGAGAACAATCTAATACACAGCATAAGACAAACAGCTATTTATTGTGTGCTGCCATCTAGGAGTGACACTTCGAAATATCAGTCACATCTCCTACCAACTTAAAATAGCAGATTTATGAGACACGTTAACATTAAACTCTTGGGTACACGGAATAAGACTAATCGCCAAATTCAAAAAATGCCAGATACAGCTATTATATTGCCATCTAGTGGTGACACTTCTAAATGTCGGTCACATCTCCTACCAACTTCGTGTCCACTAACTTAAAATAGCAAATTTTATGAGAGACACTAACATTCAATTTGCACCACCGTAAGGCATATGATTTAGTTAAATATGTTGAGTAATAAAATTGTTACAATTTTAAAGAAACAATTAGAAGAGTAATTACAAAAAAAAAAAGACATTGTGGTGGGCACAAAGTACCCCCCCGCCCCGTTGGTAGTGCGAGGGTTAATAATATTATCTGCAAAACTCCTATCCTTTAAGCATTTGTTTACATTTTGGTACAGGAAGTAATCCGATGGGATCAGATCAGATGAATATGGGAGCAGGTCAAAGATTCGTAGGCACATTACTGGACAAAAATTAGGTACTGCTTCTCGGTGTGACGGTGCATTGCCACATCTTTCGAGAAAACCCTCGATCTCTTTAGATTGATATTATCTCGTAAAATTTACAGCAGCTTCTTGTGATTATAGCCTCCTTTTTTGTAAGTAAGCCGTGAAGATCATACATTTATGGTCCCAAAATACAAAACAACATTACTCCGTTGGATCAATATGCATTTTAGCCATTTTGGACGTGGGAGTAAGGTATTTTTCCATGTTTTACGCACTTCTTTGGTTTCACAGTGAAATAAATACGCCCAGCATTCGTCCATAGTCACTAACCTGTTTAAAAGAGCTTTCTGGTCCTTATGGTATAAGTTAAAAATACTTTGCGCATATTACTGTTTTTGGAATAGTGTCAAATCAGCGAAGGCACCTATCTCGCTGTCACTTCACTCATATTTATAATGGCATGTAATATTTTGTGAATGAATTCCGTATTAATGAACACCTCCCTACTTCAACAATTAATAGTCACACGTCTATTTTCAAACAGTAGTTTTGAGCTCCTTCTTGGCTAAGCGGTTAGCGTATGCGCCTTTGGCGTGGGAGACCCGGGTTCGATTCCCGGCAGGAGCTCAGGTGGTTCGGATTCCACGTTAATCAGTAGGTCCACGTCTCATATAGCCTCGCTGCTGAACGGGACGCTAAACTAAAATCAACTCAACTCAAACAGTAGTTGTTCAACTTCTGTCACCACGGTTGGATTTGTATAACCGTTAAGACAACCTTCACGGTAATCATTCCCTCTTGGATCATCCTGTACATTTGGGTGACCACATTTGTATTCCCGAGTTTAAGTAAGCCATTAGATGGGCATTTCTCACCATACACACATGCCATCTCTTCATTTACTAATGGGTTGATTTTCGTTCAAGATGGAGGAATCTAATCACAGTTTCGTATTCGGTTTTGCCAAGCATGTTGTCAGGTTTTTTTAAAGAGCAATTCAATACTATTTTAGACATTAACTGGTATCTCTGTAATATATGTGCTAATATATTATTTTGTACAAATTTTTACATTACTAGCACATCTCTATCATGATAAAAGTAAGGTACTTTCTGATCTACCCTCGCATGATATTACTTTATAACGATTTTACATGCACATGAAACAAACATTCTTGACGGTTGTGTTTACATATTTAAACTCAGGAAAGAAAAGATTTAAATACTTGCATTTCAGAATTCTTTTAATTAATGCCTTTATTTATAGTTATGTAAACAGATACGAGCTTATATTCTTTTGCATTGAGTATTATTATTTCCTAAGTAAAAATGTTATCGTATTGACTGTAACCACCTCAACAGTTCTGGATTTTAATTTTTATGATTTGTAATTTTATTTATGATATATGAAAATAAATAAATATTACTACTCTTACATAGTCTGAACATTGTGTTATTCTATTGCATTAAAACGCGTAAATCATATTATAAATAGTTTGTGTTTGTGAAGATGCCAGAAAGTCATAAATGTATTTTGAGATTTCAATGGATATTGGAACGTACATAAACTATAAACATTTATACATTTCATATTTGTTTCCTCTTTAAGTTATACTTTTATGTAGACTACATTACATTTTGATATTTATATTAAATTTTCATATTGCTGTCCAGATGATTACAAAAATCAGTATATTAAAAGAAACATCCTACACAGCATAAAATGATAATACAACTCAATTCTAACACAGGCCAATGGTGCCAGCATGACTATCACTTTAGCATGTTATTTTAACACAAGTGTATTGTGTTGCAGTTAACATAAGGCTGCGGTGTTATACAGGCTTGATATTACTGGTTTGACAGAGCCGGTGTAGAGCGGTGTGAAAACACGGCAACAGTGTTAAAGAATTAGGGTGAATGAACGAAGGAAGACGGAAATAGGAACAGTGCCACAATGTTCTTTCAATATGCACCCTGTGCTCTTAGGAACACACCAGCTCGCGCAGTGAAGGGAAACCGTTAAGGTACTATATTGATAACCGTTATTCGTCAGCGATCATGGAAACCTTTCATTTTAGAGAACAATAATGAAGTGAAAGTATCATGGCCATTTCCAAAGCCAGTGTATCAGGCAGATACGGCACAAATATATTCCAATTTATAGTGTGCACATTGCTTTGCAGGGATACAAATATCAAAGTAAGTTACATTGAGAATTTGTATTGGGTTGTTCTATTTCTATGAGTAAAGCTTTATTTGACATTTATACCAAAATAACAAACAATGTATTATATTTCTGTAATCTTAAAGCTGCCATCTATTTTCGACGTTCTTACATTTTTTAGGTGCACGTCAACCAATAACAAACATGAGAGATACTTGATTCAACCGCTACCATTTTAACAATTTGCTCCAAAATTCCATGGAGTTGAAGTAGTATGTGTCAAAATTTAACATAACTAGAGTAACTCAGAGCCAATGTGTTGAATTAACGCAACTATTTTTCTTTACTGTGTAGGAAGATTTGGGTTATTAAGTAGGGTGCACCCTGAAGAATTCATATTTGTAGAACTCTTTGCAATTAAGGTGCGTAAGTGAAACTCGAGGCAATGAAGCCATCGTCATTCAGTCTAATCTCTGAATTAATCCTTGGATTCTAGTTCCTTTCATTACTTTTCTATCTATGCTCTTTTCCACCATTTTGAAGAATAGAAACTTAAGTTTGTGTTTTGCGTCCTTATGGGACCTATTATTAACGTGGGCTCCAAATAACGACCATGTAAGATCAATTCCCACAGTGGAGGGGTCGTTTCCTACTGCATCATATCACCTCCAGAAATGGATTATAGAACCACGCCATTGATTTCCTGTTAGCTACGTTAAGGAAATGCAAGGTAGAATCATTTGGATTTCTGGATCCTTTGGAGAACAATTTGGATTTTTTGAAGTTTGGTGGGGCTACTAGATATTTTATTCATTTGGATTTCATTATTGTACGTGATTTCTTCTTGCAAGAGCAGCACCAGTTTGGGGTATATCATGGGTATTTGGAAAGTAGTGAGTACAGACTGAACACAAACTTAACCTCTGTTTAGAGCAGTGGTTTCCAACATTCGGGGTGGGCGTGAAGATCAAGAAAGAGGGCCGCAAGCTACTAACAAAATAAACGACAGTCGTAATTATAAACATTATGAATGTTGTACAGTTAAGTTAAATACCGTAAGAAAACAAAACAACTATTCAGTGACAACAGTAAACTTTAATAATAATAATAATAATAATAATAATAATAATAATAATAATAATAATAATAATAATAAACACAGTATGCGGCAAAATAAACTACTGAAATTCGCGTGCAAATGGTGCGCGGGCGCAACGGGTATGAGCTATGAGCGCCACATTGTATGCTTAGCTGTGTGTGGACTAGCGGAGTAAGCACTTGGAGCGAAGATAATTTTACTCACAACAGAGAAGGTGGTGTATTTTAGAGCACTATTTCCGCTCATACATTGTGAGTCAGCATCTCACTGCAGGAGATAAGTGGAGATGCCTCCATTTGGGATATTCGATCATTTGTTTTGTTGTTCCAGCAAGCCGTGTTCACTAACATGTTCATCGATCTACAGAATGTTAGACGTAATGGTCAACATTTTGAGCACGTGATGTACAGGCTCGATTCCTCTTAAATTTACAATTTGTGTTGAGTAATAATTAGTTGACATCCTTTTGACATTTCTTATGTTTCATTATGTTATACAAAAAATAAATAAATGTCAACGATATGATTTCAGTACTGTGTTTTGCCGCATACTGTAATAATAATAATAATACAATGATATGCAGACATTTTCTTGCAAATAAATATAATCTGTATTAATAACAACAGTAGCTTATATATAATTCAGAATAACCGTTCTTTGCACGGGGAGAATACATTTCATTTTGGACGTAAAGTACTAATGGGGGCTGAATTTGGATTTAAACTACATCGAAAGTGTCACTGAATCTCAGCTACCCCGAAAACTATGGATTCGACACTAATATATCTCATTTTCGATTCATTTTTATCTCTATCTCCCTTCTCCCCCTCCCCTAAGTTGCACCATCAAAGTGAAATAATAAACATAATAGGCCCGAACCTCATCTATGTTGAAAATTTGATCAAGATCAGTATCGTGGTTCAAGAGTTAAGTTCCGTTTATTTTTATCCCCCTCCCCTACGTTGTACCGTCAAAGTGAAATAATATCACTCCCATGCCCGAACCTCATCTATTTTATCATTAAACATTTGAGAATTCAATGCTGCAGCTGAAACAGTAAGAGTTGTGAAACCAACTACTAGCACAGAGAAAGGCCAAAGTACTCATGCACGAATGGTTCCGAATGTATTATCATTAAGAATTAAGTTAAGATTTAACGGCGAATGAAAAAATTTGGTATTAGCAGAATGGAAACAGGGACATGTACTGTGTCCTCACTTATCAAACATTCTTAGAAAATTTTTATTTTGAGATTTCTTTTGGTGATTTATGTAAAGGTGTTAAATAAAAAGGTTTTAAGTAACTATATAATCTACGAAATAAATTAACAGCTAATACGAAAGATAAAAAAAAAATGTTTACTGTTCAATTTGAATCTTAGAACACAAGCTCTTTTGTTCTTAAATCCATACGTATTTTTACAAAATAATACACAATTCAATTCAATAATGTTCTTCACTCTAAAAATACTTTATTTTTTTCTTCTTTTTTCGTAATGAAAGACGACCTGATGTTTTTTCAGCTATTCAGTGGCGGCTTTCGTTACATAACCAAGTTGTAAACATCAAAATTCGCAGCATTCCAAGGATTTCTTCCTGAAGTAATTACGTAAATTGAATAGTGGTCCGTAAATTTTAAACAATTTACGAAATATTTTAGGTCTTCTTTCAGACGCCTGAAATGTGGATTTTCAACGGAAATAGACTTAGAAACAGGGAAATAGACTTAGAGAATATAGGCAATGAGAGAAATTTGTGATAATCCTAAGCAGTGGGATTTTGAGGAAAGTTCTATCAGTAAAAGTTAAAATTTAATCACTAGAAACTAAGGGATAGAAGCTGTACATAGAATCCAGTGATGGAACGTATGGGCAGTGACCCGGAGACACACTGACCCATAACCTAGAGTGACTGACAGACCAGTGACCCTCAGTGACTAGATACGACCCATGATCCGAAGTGAAACGAAGACTACAAAATATAGTCATATACGTTAGGAATGTGTGTGAAGCTACTAAAATAATTTTAACAAACGCGATTCTTTCCAACTCTATAATTTTCTTTTTCCCTGTTTGCATTTGTGTGTAAAAGTATTGCACTGAAAGATAATTACAAGGTTTATCCGAGTGTAGCCCACGTGAGAATCTCGTCTATTTCTTATAAGGGATTGTCGAAGTTTAATCGAGTAATCTTGCTTCCAGGAAACTGTGTGTGACCTATGCTCATGTCAATTTAATCACAATGTCAACGGGAAGTTTGTTGGATCAATTTTTGATTAGTGTATTTACCAATGATCCAATTAATAATAATTACTATTTTTTGTTCATACTTGATGATGTGCAGTAAATATTTCAATATCGGCAAATAAGCACATACTGAGTTATGATTTGGATTTGGCTACACTATATGTAGTTCTCCACAGATAAGCCCAACAATAGAAATTTTGATTGAAATATAATGGATATCTTTTGATCCAAAATTGGATCAGGGACCACAAAATTTTTGAATGACTCCTAAATCGTGTTTGTAAAACTAATCGTTTAGAATAAGTCCGTTGAGTCTAACAGTGATTTGTTAAATATATATTTTTGTATAATCTAGGTTCAAAAAAAAAAAAAAATAATTTTTTGTATATAAGCTGGATCGCTAGTCACCTTTAGGGTAAAACTTTCTCACTAGATGGCAGAGCTCATTGCGATACATGCGATGTTGCCACATGAGTTAAGGATATAAAAGTGTTTAGACACGGCCGCATTTTATACATGATTTACAACAAAGAGAAATGAGAGCTTTTATTTCCATTTTACTCGATACTGCCTGCTTTAAAATATGAATTAATTATATTCTTTGATCAAAAGTGATTTTTAACTTATGAAACGTTATGTGGATATCTCAAACTAGATGTCTTTACAGTGCAGATTAAAAATGCCTATACTAATACAAAATCATTACATAAATTTCATCTTTTGGACAAAACAGACTCTCAGTACGCTCAAAAATGGTGTTTTATACGCCTAGTTGTAATCCTTGATGTAAAACTTATCTCTACTTTAGAGATTTAATATATCATGGCTAAAATCCCCTTGTTTTTCGGTCAAAGAGCAACTCAATTTGCATTTAGGGGGAAATCATATCATTTCTATGGTAATAGTTTCTTAGAAAACGGCAGTTAAACGTTATACATTTATTTATTAGATGCCTCTACGGTGCAGATTAAGGATACGTGTACAAATGCAAAATCATTAACTAGGTAGATAGGACAAAACATATTCTTAGTAGGTTCAAAAATGTTATTTTATAGGCGAAGTTGCAATCCTTGGAGCAGCTTTACTTTAGGGGCTTAAATATCATGGCTAACATTCCAGCGTTTTTTGGTCAAAATTCGACTCAAACTGCATTTAGGGGTAACGAAAACTACTTGCATGGTAAAATTTTCTTTGCAAATTACAAAGATATACGTTTATCTATAACTAGATGTCTCAAAGGTGCAAATTAAGAATAAGTATCCAAATACAAAACCATTAAACAAATCCGATCATTTCAACAAAACAGACTCAGTTCCTTCAAGCGTGGTATTTTGTCAGTTGTATTCCCGTGCAAGTATTATGTAAGTTGTGTTCCAAAGTGCATATATTTTGTAAGTTCAATGTCTTAGTGTAGCTTTACTTTAGATGGCATAATCATCAGGCCCGTATCCAGGGGGGTCTAGGCGGGCCGGGCCCCCCTAAAATTTTCACCGTAGGCTTGCAAATGAACTATAATATTGTTGGATCGAGCCCCCTCTAACTTCAGCCGAGCCCCCCTACAATTTTGAAGTGGCTACCGGGATGATATTCATTATGGCTAAAATTCCTGCGTTTTCTGGACCAAACATGGCCACGTTAAATGAAAACTATCACCAACTTTTACTAGGTTCCTTACTTACATACAGATTTGTTCCACAATCCAGGTGGAATAAGGAAACTGAGATAGGGCTTTATGCAGAGTCGTTTTGACGTATGATTAGTCATATACTAAAGGCCTGACTACTGCAGGAAACATATTAGTCGAACTCTTTAGTAATCACGCGTCAGAATGACTCTGGATAAATTCTCGCAGCGAGTAAAACTACGCGATTAGCACTGGTGTTAGGGTGCCGAAGGCGCTATTTGAAATTTTCTAGTTTAATATTCCACGATTATAGTCTGAATCTAAAAGAAGCAGTGGTGATGATTATCGAAATGGTGGACTGAAGGAAGTGGGGAAAAATCCGAGAAAATCCACGCACACTATGGGTCCTACAGAAAGTCTTCCTGGCGAAAAGTGGGATCGAACCAGCGATCTCGTGCACCAGAGGTGTTCTACCTACCAAGCTATTTACAGCTAATTTTATTAAAATCTACTAGTATATTTAACCTACTTCATTTCTCCATGTGTTTTGCAAGTACAGTATTTGCTTTTGAACCTTGATTGATGTACTTCATATATAACACGATCTTCAACAATAATAAGCTCAAGTATGAATTCTGTTATTCTTTTTTTATAATGGCATATATTCAAAACAATTTCACGCTATATTTTAGTACTGGTTCATACTTGATACTATGCACACCTGAAGATAATAACAGTTCCGAATAAGAACACTTTTATCCAGAAACACCCGCAGGATTTTCCCAAGGCCGTGGAAGGGGCAAACGCCCGACATACATTGATGCGCATAACGCATGATGCAAAACAGTTATTATTCAGGCATATTGTATATCTTTGTGGACTACATTAAATAGGTTTATGTTAAATATTCTAGTATGTGTAACCAAATATAATGTTCATGTGTGTTTCTGGGTAAAAGCGTTTTGAAACAACCAAACACCTTTCGAAAATGCAGGGTAAAGCGATTGTCCCCTTGCCTCCACTGCGTACGCTCATAGTTTGATCGTTGACAAAGCATACGGGTCTATTGTTTTACTCAATTGTGTCATTCACCTAGTTCGTCCGAACCGGTTATTAAAATTTCTCAGGTTCTTGGAACCGGTTGTTAAAATCGTATCTCCACTTCCATATCCGGAAACAACAATTTTCTAGTGTTACGAGGTGTCAAAAAACCTTTAAAACTTAAAAAAGGGAAATATTGAGAGAGCATGGAACAAATGAATTTCATTTTTCTGCATAATCCACTCTACGCTCAATATAAGTTTCCCATTACTTCCAAAGTGTCCGAATGCCTCTAAAGATCTTTTTTTTTTTTTTTTTGATTGGATATGCAATCAGTCATACACCATTCATTGCACCTCTTCATCAGATTGCAACTTCTTTATCTTTAGTGCCTTTCACCACTGAGGCGAGATTCGGTACGAAAGGAGGATGAAATGAAGATTTTCAATGATCACAGCCATTGCACAGGCAGTAGTATGAGGCCGAGTATTGTTATGTTATAGAGGAAATTTGTTTTCAGAATTCCTTATTACTTCGTATAGTAAGTTTAGGACCTTTTTGGCGATCGGAATACAAGATATTATTGACTATGCGTTCCCTATGCTGTAACACTCCAAAATGTCACCCTTTTGGTCCCAGAGGAAAGTACTAACTTTCCTGTAGATGGTTGTGTCCGATAATGGATACTGCCATTGCATGCTCGCTTTCTTACTTCCGGAATGTAGTAGTGCACCCATGTTTCATACCCAGTAACGAATCTCTTCTGAAAGTCACTACCTTCTTGTTTACGGCGTAGCAAAATCTCGTGACACATCAACACATCGCTGCTTCAGTTCGTCTATCAACTGGCGTGATACCATCCTGGCACACACATTCCGAAATCTGAGTACAGCGTGGATAATATTACAGACTGAACAGTGACTTATGCCAATGATTGTGGCTACTTCATCCAGTCATTCTGCATTGCCCCTTATCACACTTTCAATTTACATAGAGCAAAACGGTAAGCGATAACAAGAAATTATCTGTTGATATAGATTCAGCGTCCCAAGCATGGGTTCCATCTCCGCTCCTTATTCTTATGTTGAAACCGCAAGCGGTAAACGTATCACTTACACATCGGAATTCACGGACAATATTCGTCAGAATATTGGATCAATAAGAGCTACACATAGATTACTCACTTCTGGTGGGTCAGGTTTTTGGCTGGATCCCAGCTCGCGCCAAGTGAACTTTGTGGTGAAGAAACCATGAGTGGAGTTTCTTCCGGGTCCCTCCCTTTCTTTCATTCAACCATTTCATTCGTTGTCATCATCACCTTCTATCTTTCCTTCGAAGCACAATAATAGGACGTTACAAAAAAACATTCATGTCTCTCGGTTATGCCATATAGGTCAAACGAGACGGTGATGATAAGAATGAATTAAATGGTAGAATGAGAAAGTAGGAGCACAAAGAGAAACTCTGAGAAAATCCACACACACACACATGATGTGTGTCCACCAAAAAACTCACCTGGCTAAGCTGGGATCGAACCAGTGACCCCGCATACAAGATGTCAACGCTCTACCACGGGGTCACTGCAACTCCGGACTAGAAAAAGGATTCCTACATGAGTGATTGCGTTTCTCAAGTGAAGCTATAGGGTCTGAATACTTTCTTTTCATTATAAAAAAAAAAAAAATCAAGCTTTACGGTTTTATGAATTTTTAAGTACTAACTAGAGAAGGTCGCGGGATATTTCTCTGACTTCGTTTCGATATTATGCTCAGTCGACGCCTTTTTACATATGAAACAGTTAGGCAACCGGAGAAATCCTCGATCGCAAGCGTATTCGAATTATGAGCGTTAAAATTTCAAAATTGAACAGATTTTGCAGAAAGTTTGAAGAATCATTTCTTGAGATAGAGCTTCAGTTTTGATATTAGGGATTTCTCCTGGATACCCAACACAGTAGTAAGTTCAAAACGTATGCATTTTGCAAGATAAGGGCAATTATTTGGAATGGTGTGAAGGGTAATGGCATCTTACACCATGCAAATTGCCTCCCATTTGACATGCTGGGCCAACCAGTGGTAAAAGTGGATCTGAAAGGATGGGAGGACGGTAGGTAGCGGCATGACGCCACGCCGTTCCCCTGCCTATCTATACCCATTATAGTTTGTTTCAGAACTGGGGGACGCCTTAACTTTTTTTCGAGGTGGGGTACGGCGTCCGCGCATTCTCCTTCGCTTTTACCCTTGGGGCCAATAGGCTAATAAAATGTATTTGATACTCCTATTCGATTATATTGTTATTCAAATATCACTATCCTGTGTGGCCATCTTCAAATTGAACAATCACATTTGTCTTGGGAACGGTTTGCCAGGCGTGCAAAATTCAATGAAGATATTCATAATTAAACTTGTGATTATCTATATTGTGGTTCTTCCCAGGCCCGTATTCCTGGGGATCTAGGGGGCCGGGCTCCCCCTAAATTTTTACTGCTCCCCTAAAATTTTCACGATGAGCTTGCAAATGAACAATAATATGGTGATGAACCTGGACCTATGGTTGGATCTGCCCCCCTAACTTCTACCGCTCCCCCTCAGTTTTGGACTGACTACTGGCCTGGTCCTTCCCCTTCTGCAGCTAGGTCCAAACAGCTCGAGCAGCGCCAGACAGGCTTGCACTGTCGCGGTACTCCGAATCCTGTCGGCCTATGCTTATGCATCGCAGAATACGGTGTTCTAATACATCATCGCTAGCCATGTGCTTAGTTTTCAGCAATTAGAATGTCAGTATTATTGGGAAATATTGGTCAAACTCCAGGAAATATTTTAAGATATTCAATGAGAAAATAGACCAAAAAAATTAAAGAAGAAAAAAATGGTTAATGGGAATGTGTGCTCAAAGTTGTGAACTAGGTGACTTTTATTCTCGAGAAAACCGCTGTTTCAATACATCACCTCTAGCCAATTGTTTGTTTTTTGGTCACATTTCTCGCGAAATACGTAAAATATTGTCTGAAGTTTGGCCACTATTTTCAAACAATCGCCATTGAAATCCGTTGAAAATTTTAAAAAATGGCTAGCGATGAAATATTGAAACACCGTCTTCCACAATGGATACCATCATGTCCATGGGTTTTCTCGGGGTACTCCTGTTTCCTCCCTTCTTCTCATTCCATCAATTCTTCCATCATCATTCACTTGCCTTAATCATCGTCTTCCTTAGCCTAAAGGGTATAATCATCGGATGTTAAACTGAAATATTTCATTTTTTCCACAATGCACAGAGGCCGGCTGAGTTGAGTGTCGCGTTGAAGTTAGTCGCGCGGCAAAGCGTTTCGGAGACACATGTCATTGTTTAATGTTTAGATGGCCACACAGAAAGTGACATTTGAATGACAATACAGTTGGTTTCAAATAAATTTTATTAGCCCATTTACCCAGTGTACCAAATAGGGTGCAATTTGCAAGTTGTAAGACGCCATTACCCTTCATCCCTTCCCCAATAAGTTCCCGTATCTTGCAAAATGCGTACGTTTTGACTTCACCATTCCATCGAGTATCCAAGAAAACACCTCAGTACCAAAAATGAAGCGTGTATCTCAAAAAATGGTTTCTTCAAACTTTTTTCAAAATCTGTTCAATTTTGAAATTTTAACGTCCATAATTCGAACAAGCTTGCGATCGAGATTTTCTCCGGTTGCCTAATTGTTTCATATGTAAAAAGGAGTTGACTGAACATAGTATCAAAATGAAGTCAGAGTAACACCCCACGACTTCCCTAGTAAGTAGAATTAATTACTATTTTCCACTAACGGGTTCAGACACTAGCGGGTATGTACGACAGCTCAAAAACATATATAAATTATTTAAGAAGATATAATATTTTACCTAAGCAAAATGAGTTTCAGAAAAAAGAAAGAAAGAAAAGAAAAGAAGAAAATGAAAGAACACATATTACATATTTAACGTTCAAAATGATCGTCAAAATAAACTATCTTCGTATTACACGTGTGTATAATATTTACGTGGAAACAAACAGTTAAAAATTGAAAAGCGCTTAGCGGTTTCTTCGAATTATTCTCCCTTTCTCTTCGCTTCCCTTGGCTCTTCGATCTTTTACTTTGAGTTGGATTCTTCTTTTTTGTGTATGATTCCTTCCGTTTCCCCATTTTCCACTTTTATTATTTGTAATAGTTTTGTCACAGTTCACAGGTTCCGCCTCTGGACTTCAAACGCTAACAAGGAATTGTCCTACTACTGTGACTGCAACAGTACACATGTAAGTTTGGCAACGAAGCATTATGGCGTCCTGCGTAAGCATGAGATTCAGCCGCTAAAACTATTTCCGTAAACACAAAATAATATTTGGATAAAATGTAAAACATAACACGAAAAACGGTAATATATTCATGTTCCGTAATGAGACAACTACTTGTAAAATAATTTATGCTTGTAAGTAAAAATTTCGTAAAACTAAGCACAGGAGTAGCAAAATCTAACAGCAAGTGCCATCTTGCGTACTCATCTTAAAACTGATCAAGTTTTCCTCTTATATTGTACTTTTTTAGCTAACAGAATACATAGGCACAGAAAATAGTATCTCAAGTTGTAGCTGACGCATAACTCTATTTTATAGTGTAATACTTAAAATATGTGCCATTTCTTTACGCGTTGGTTAAGGCAATAAACTAATGCTTATACTGACTTCCGGGTAGTGATCCACCATAAGAAGATGAACAAACATGATTGTTCTTTGAAATATTGAAAACATGGTATCTTGAATAAGATGTTACATTGTGAATCAATCAAATGAATACTCAAGCTCAAGTAATGGGTGTCGATTCACTATGAAACTCTAAAGTAATGCCGCACAGTTGATATTTTAGGTGCTTTCGTGTTGCCGAGTGAGTCATTTCTTGATACTGAGTCGATTTAATCACTGGTACAAGCTGTATACTCATACAAGAATTAGTACAGTCCGCAACAAAAAACCTGCAACATGAGCATGTAAGTTTGTGAAACGACTAAGTCTTTCGCTCCACAATAAGTCTACAGGAGAGGACGCCGATGTTTCTCCTGGCGTGACTTGTGCTACTTAGACGGTATTTGATTCTTTGGGCTGTTAGGCGCAGTTTCACAATAAACTTACATGCTCATGTTGCAGGTTTTTTGTTGCGGATTGTGCATTTGGTACATTCAATATGTTTTCTTCCTTTAGCACTAAGTGATAAAATGTTAATATTTACCGACGTGGCTTACCCCAAGAGCCGCCACTGATCCTATCAAATCTTTCGATAGTGTCTATATAATAGAACTTCTGCCGCTGTTCGTAAGAAATAATGCATTAAATACATACTGTACGTAGAAGCCTGAGATTAACTCCAAATGAAATTTATAATAGAACAATGTTATGACTTACTCTTCGGCAGTGATTTCTTGCGCTTCATCTTCCACATAATCTCCTTCCTCACCCTGATAGAATATGCTGCATGGAATTACACTGAAACGAAACAATAAAACACCATCATTGTACTTACACAGAAAGCTACTATGTATTTGTTGTAAAGAGCACAAATATATATATACTCCGAGAACTAGAATACTCCGAGAAAACCCGCGGACACCATGTTGCACATCACTAACTTGACCGCGGATCGAACCAGGGACCACGCACCAGAGGTAAGCGCTCTACAAAGCCACCGTACCATTTCCCCCCGTTCAATGTACACGGATTAAGTTTTACACTTAGGTTTTTAAATCAGATTCTCCAGGAAACAACCCCACAATCCTATGAAAATGAACTACGCTGTGCTTTTCGAGCTTATGATCGAAGTTCACTGACAGAAACTTGAAGGTTGAGTTGTTTACTATGATTTAGGTGTAAGTTTAAAGGTATCGATTAGTATATACACCTCTTAGCATGTTCCACACAAATTTTTCAAACTTCGCATATTCCACTTTTACAAACCTTAGTGAAAGCTCTATCGCAATTTAATTCGTAGTATTTTCTACACATACGCTACCGACCATAAACCACTTCCCTTGATGCCGCGGCGGTTCAGTAGTAGAGCGCTCACTTCTGGTTCCTAGTTCGATCCTATCCCCGCAAAGTAGCTTTTGTGGTGGATAAACACTATGTACGAGGGTTTACTCGAGTTTCTCACGTTTCATCCTACTTTCTTCATTACATCATTTCATTCGTAAAAGCCTTCTTCGTGGCTGAGCGTACCTGCACAGTGCACTTGAGTGTACACAAGGTGCAAACCGATTGTCGAGGGCCAAGGGGATACTTGCCTCGAATTCGAACTAGAGTAGTACTTCTGATCTCAGTCTGACCCCCGTCTCATATGATCTCAGCGTTTTTTAAAAAAAGGAAGCTCTAATCAACTAGCAAACCACGAACCGGTTTGGAACCAAACATTTAACAGGAATATTGGGACGTTATAACAAGTTCCTAAATAAATACTTCAGTAGAGTTTGGAAAGATGAAACCTGTAAGTTTGGGGAGCCGAGGTGGCTCAGTGGTAGAGCGTTCACCTGTGATGCGTTGGGTTCCTGGCTTGATCCTCGTTCACGCCAAGTAAACCTTGTGGTGGACAAATCTAGTACATGGGTTTTCTCGGCGTTCTTCTGTTTCCTTCCATTTTCTACATTCCACCATTTCATTCATTTATCATCACCGACTGCTTTAGCCTATCCGGCATATCCGTTGGACCGAAAGATTTTATATGAAACTGAAGGATTTTACATGTGAAGTTCGGACAAATTCTGAGTACAACTTCTGGCAATATAAAGAAACGGAAGTTCACAATCAACTTACTTTGAAGTCGCCTAGGTAGAATCAACTCCGTAGTAAAAGGGAATAAAGAAAAAAAGGTAGCTTTATGCATATTGGATTCTTGACCACACCTCGAAAATTACATGTTCCGTAACCGATGTGCTGCGGCACACTGATGTACCCAGCAAAGTGAAAGATGAGGCAAAATTTTACCTATTGTAAATTTACGAGTTTTATGATCAGTATTATTTTATCTCAGTTAACTATGTTGCATGTGCTTCCACATTATTTCATCCCCTTCCGTATTTTATTCTCTCATAGTAAGACGTGTTTTCCACGGTACAGTCCACAGCAAAAAAACCTGCAACATAAGCATGTAAGTTTATTGTGAAACGACGAAGTCTTTTGCTCCAAAGTAAGTGTGCAGGGGAGGACGCCGAGGTTTCTCTTGCCGTGATTCGTGCCACTTAGACATTATGCTGATTCCCTGGGCTATTAGGCGTAGTTTCATAATAAACTTACATGCTCATCTTGCAGGGTTTTTGCTGCGGACTGTACAATAACTTTGTACATGGAGCTTAAATCCAATGAGCTTATCTGCTGTAATAAATTCTATTCGATTTATATTTTTTATATTATTATTATATTTATATTAATAATATTAATATTATTATTAATAGATTGATTACAATACTGATTTATATTCATGGTGTCGTATAATATTTTTGAGAGAGAGAGAATTCATACTTTGCTGCGAATAGAAATAGGCTGCAAAGCATTGTTTTAGGATATTTCTAAACCAAGTTTTCGTAAGAATGTAGTGAGAAGTCTTAAGAAACAGAGTTACAAAATGCAACGATAATATATATATATATATATATATATATATATATATATATATATATATATATATATATATATATATATATATATATTGTTACGGACAATGGTCCGGTACGTAAGATGTCATTTTTTGGTGGCCAGACCTGAACATTTATGCTGTTAAGAGATAATAAGTGTAGACGCTATCAATGATAGATGTAATTTTGTAACATACGACAAAGAAATAATAAGTATTGAGGAAATACAAAGTTTTAAATGAAGGAAAATAGTTTAATTTCTTCCAATATAATTAACAAAATAAGTTTTGGTGGTTGCTAAAGCTAGTTTTATCGAACTGAATTTTATATCTAATTGTGTATAGGTTACAAAAGCTATATTTAAATTTAATATTTTTTTTACAGGACCTGCTAAATATAGAATCTTTACATTTAATTACGTTCGAAAATTCACGAAGCCTAAAATTGTTTCAATAAGCATGAGCTACTACTGTGAAAAGGTTTCGTTATTACATATAGTATTCTATATATTATAATATTGGCAATTTGACCATTAGTATCAGTTTTTCGTGACATTTTCGACATTCCATTTAGCAATATGCATTTAATGAATGTATAAACATATTCGTTTCTTTAATTTTAATGAAAACATTCCATCTTTGGAATGTTGTCACACAAATGAAACAATTTGCAATAACGTCACTAAAGATCATATAATAAGCTACTAAAGATTTTTTTTAAAAAAATACAGCAATTATAGAACAAAATTTGTAGTAAAAATATCCTGTAAAAATATTGAATTCTACCTACCTGACAACGGAATTATATTTTTCACCGATTCCACATTCGCTAAGGTACTGAAGGCATAGCTCGCATGCATCAAAATTGCCAACTGGGAAAATTACCTACAAAAAGAGTAAAATAAAAGTAAGATTTGTACTTGAACATTATACATATTAAAAATACATGCTTTGTGAAATGTAACAAAGTTTAATTGGCAAGCATTGATAGCATTAGCATTAAAATATTTAGTTTGCTTTTATGGTTGAATCATGTCTTCCTGATCATGATTTCGTAATTTTAAAAGTATTTTTGTACTTTGGTTACAAAATACAGGATGTTTATCTTAAAGCAACTTTGCCACAAAATAGGTCTTATGTGTTGTTACTGAGCAGCATTACCCTATTATGGTCAAATGTTATAATATTTTCAGAAATTAGCAGCAGTTTCGTTGAAATACCTTCCTACAGAGCAAGAAACCACAAATAAATAAAAATAATAATAAACTTTCGCTGAACGTAGGAGATAAAGCTTCCACAATACTAAATTTGACTGTCCCCTGTCGACGAAGATTAGAAATATCTAAACAAGCGACCCGCAAGTCATGTATATGAATATTGTATGAAAGCAATAGTGCTAATTAAATGATTATTGAAGTTATAATTCGTGCGGATAACGCATCAGAATGTGATGTTGCTTGTAAGCAACAGTGCCAAATAAAGGGTTAAATTCTATAGTTTCCGTCATTGTTTAATCTGAAAATACTGGAATCAATTTTAATCGGAAGGAAGAAAGAAAATTATACACATTTGAAATCAAATTAATCTAATCGGATATTCATAAAATGAGTAATAAAACATTTTGTTTATTATTATTATTATTGATAGAAAATCAGCCAATTTATTTATTTGGAATCTTTAATGAACCTGTTTTAGTGGTTTGATTCTACTGATATCCACATATCTATGTAGAACTGGTTTTTACTGATTTCTTGAGACATAATTAAAAGTTTCTTTCTTTGTGAAAATAACATTCTGTGTTAGATAGTTTTAATGCAGGGATGCAAATAACCACTCGCTCAGGGCGAATGGTTCATCGGTGCGGGCGAGTATTTAACATCATACCGGAGGTAAGTAAATTACTTATATTGAGAGATATGGACTAGTAGCTTTTTTCTTGGGCTAGTAAAATTTTGTTGGTTATTTGCATCCCTGTTTTAATGCTTTTCTTCAATTTACATTGTGCTGCCATGTCCTAAAATCTTCCAACCTTAAATTTAACTTATGTTCTGACGTCGTACAGTGATTAAATTGTGCACAGCAACAAGAGTCATGTGACAACACAATATTCCATATTATACTATTATATTATATATATACTGTATGTATAAATAAAACTGTTTGGAATTGAATTTCAAGCAAAATGTTGTGATAATCCCACAAATCTGATCAAGTTTTTAAAGCACTTTACATGTACAGACTCTGGATCTATTACTTAACGTGGACTCTCAAGTTGATGGGAAATCTCAGCGCAGATTCAGCCTGGGTCTCCTGCACATTAAGACAAGAACGCTGCTAACCATTCAGATTAAATAGAATCGTACAAGTGAAAATGTTGAACCTCGAGTTGCAAAACAGTTTTTCTTTCCCAGCATCTAGTAATCTACGATGAATATTTATTGCCTTCTGTTGCTACTCCAGTAATAGACGTTTGTTAAAGGCAAAATTGAGTCTACAAAATCTTTCCATCCTTCGTGAAAACAATTTGCATATTTAAAATTACTCTCACCATTAAGTTGGAACTTAAAAGTTATATTATTTCAATTTAATTATTTGCAAATGGATATTGAAGAGAGAACATTGATTTGGTTGGCTACTTACTATTAAGGCAAGGGCCGTAAGCATATTATTGGAGTAACCGCAAAGTAATTGATTGGTCGATTAGAAAGTTAAGTGTCAAGAGCCCTTAATTAAGCTTGATTATAACTCTGTATTTGGACGGAGTCTCTGGGTTGAACAACAACTAGTTTCTTTAGGTAACAGTAAGATTACTTTTGCGCAAAGAACTGAACAAAAATCCATCCAGATGTCAAAAAGAAAAAGACATTTCTATCTGATTAGCATGTGCAGTTAAAACTGATGACTTTCCACTTAGCGCAATTCATCAACCGCTAAATACTCCTTTAAGATACAACTTAGAATGTGGTGTGTTTGAAGCCTCCACTGCACTCGTAAGAATGCAGTGAACCAAGTTCATACTTATTGGTGTGTCCTTGACAGTAGCGTACGCAGGAATTTATTTCGGGGGGTCCAAACTCAATATGAGGATATTTTATATTAAAATTCCTAAAATTGCCCTTAAAATTAGAATAGATTTACACAAAGTCTAAATTTCGGGGGGATGTCCGGACCCCCAGGACCCACCTCCTGCGTACGTCCCTGGTCATTGATTCAAGTGTGGAAATGCGTGCCTCTATGCTTAATGAAAATCAGCTCCAAGAAAGCTGAAGTTTTAGTTTACCATCAATTCTAAATAATATTTTGTTACACTAAGTCAAACTACTTCATTTTCAGAACAGGTGTAGCACTATTAGATTTTCATTCAAACATTTATGTCTAGAACATTACTCTAACACCTCTACAAATGATTCGTTCGAACTATCAAACCTATTTGTGTGCACCGATTTGCCCTTTACATTTTCTATCGAGTGATCGAACCCTTCACTACTGCATTTTTTTTCTCCAGAATACACTATTTAACCTTTAAATGTATGGAAAATGAGGGTATCGATTAAAAATCGGATTGTTTTTTCTGAAATTTGTAACAAATTTGAGAAATGCCTTTACACTAAAAGAAAATATTGTAGGAATAAAAGTAATCAAATTTGGATTTCCTGTGCCATATAACAACAAGGGAGATGTGAAGCAAGAAAAACGGCTTGGGCTCCAGGAGACCCAACGTATGCACTTAGGGTAAAATGCTTTTCAATGTCATAATGGAAAAACACTTCTGAGGCAAAATGCCGTGGATAAAAACTTAGTTTTAATATTTTTAAAACTATTTTTTTAAATGATTGCACTCAGATTATTATTATTATTATTATTATATTATTATTATTATTATTATTATTATTATTATTATTATTATTATTATTATTATTAGTCACAAATGTGGGTGAGCAGTTTCGACGTCCATCATTGAGAACTAAAATTTCTGCAGTTCCCGCAAATAAATCAGCGACAATAGTTCATATAATAGCACTTTGCAGCTCCCACTGTTTTCTGTCTTACATCCTAGGGTGTAGTGATGATGCGACAAACATTCAGTTTGCTAACTAACAGATAACTGTCAAAATTCCTTGTTAGACAATGTTAGAATACATTACTTGCCTTTTGTTAACAGTAACAAGCATGAGTGTAGGTTACCGAAAAATTTAGTTTCGACCCATAGGGTCTGAGTATCTTGAGTAACTCATAAGAAACACCTGAACTTACTCTTCCTAAATTATACAGAAATCGGTGCCGAAATTAACAGGAATTTACCAGAATATCATAGAACTTGTTATGTATTGTTCGCAAATTTTGCGGATCGCAACATTATAATGTCGATTATCGTAAGCTGAAAGATAAATTTTGCGTTGCGTTCACATAAACAGATACGTAAGGAGTTCCTTAGTCTTAAACGAAATATAAGTATTTATTTAACTTACTTGGTAGAACTTTTCACTCTTTCCAGGACACCAAACGGCATTTTCTGTTAGTTTTAGGTCGGCAAGGATTTCTTCCAGAAGCTGAAAAAGAAAAGGAAAGAAATACTATAGTATTATAGTATTCACATAGACAATTGTCATTTGCATACACTAATTCCAGTAAAGAAAATTACATTAAACATTGACAGTAGCAGGTATTTTAAATAAATACAAAATGTGTGTGTAAAATCCTCATATATTTTGAGACTGCAAATAATAATAATTGTCATATTTGCTATTAGCACTGTGGTACACACATGGGCGGGTCTGGCAACGCTGGGGGGTACTCGGCTACAGGAGGCTTGGGGGGCTTTTAAAAAAAGTAACAACTTGCGTATATTAATGAATTCTATTATTTTGATCCATTTAAATGAAGTTACGTACCACATTGTTTTACAGGGATTTTATATTAATAGCAACTTTTACAGTAGGCTTACATTTTCTAATTATATAAATTTTACCATAATATTCTTTAAAAACAAATTTCATTGCCTTGATCTATGACATAAAGGTAAGTAACCAATAAATACTACTAGGAATACTTTGGAATTTTGTAGCAGTACTGGCAGAACCTACAAGTCAATGCTTTGTTCGGGTATCCAGTTGCTCTCACAGAAACCCGAAACAGAAGACGAATGACCCTTTTGAGCTTTCACCTCTCTTTTAGGTTCACGTTCTAAATGTTCTCTGGTCTCTTTTACTAATGATATTATAATGCCCACTGTCAAGCTCTTCTCAACTGCATGTTGGGTACCTCAAAAGTTTTAAACCTTCAGGACCCGGCATCTTGCACGGTCGCTTCGATATAATACAATGTCACATTACTGAGCATCGCTAAAGTTATGCAAATTTCATATTTTAGGTCAGCAATCCATCAGAATTACTTTCTTTAAGAATGGCAACCAAATGTGTGTACCGCAAAGTAACTTTATATTAATGCTTCTTGCAAACATGAGTTAATGCGAACGAGGTGTAGCCCTACAGCTTTGAAATAATTTTCATACATCCTATGCTTGAATGCGATTGAATAGTATCTAAATGTGTGTAAACGTTTTTAAATACCAACAAAAATTTATAATTTTATTTTGGGGACCTCGGCGATTGCCGATCTGGCCAGACCACTCCTGTGTACACTGGCCAGTACCTACCTATTTTACATCCCTGGGCTCAAGAAAATTTTGCATTCTATCTCAGCACCTGACATGCATTATGCTGGCAGTTAATCAGGTTATTATAGCGTCAGTAGTATCGTAATAAAAGAAAACTTGGCTGTTCTGTGGTATTGTACCAAGATTGTTTTCAGCCTAGACCTCTCGAATTTGTATCTCGTGGGCAGCATCTCCCCCCCCCCCACACACACACACACCGCACATACTATAATCTGGATTTTGAACTATCCTGCCCGTGGAAGTTTGCGGTCCTATTATTCATACATAAATAGGGGTGTGAAGGGTGCATAGGGTACCATCAAAAAAACCGCAATTTCGCATGCGAAAGCCACATTTGAATGGGAGAGAGAAGGATTTTTTTTATGTTTAAACCTACAATACGCTTCTAAACTGTGGATATCCCATGTTTGATTCCTGTCTCTTCATAGGGAAAAGGGCAGAGTTGAAATATTTTCTTCGGATACCTCACCCGGTAGCACCATTTCAAGTATTTCTTGGCGCGTGGAGAGAGGGTAGAATCTCCGATATAAATACAACGTCACATTTCTCGTGACTATGTTATTGTATTATTTACTATTGTTTATATAAATTTATATTAACCCGTGGCTTAAGAACAATATTTCGGAATACAAATGAATACATGAGCTGTACTGACAATTTCAAGCGCCTAGTAGTGTTTTTGTCCATTTACCACAAGCATCTAAGGTCTTCAAGTTCAAAAACTATAAGTTTTATTAGCCCTCAAACTTTTGTTCAATTTAGTGTTACTTGTCTTAAAAGGTGATTATATATATAATTTTTATCACAGAGAAACTCATATACTGTGGAAAAAACATATGTTACACGAGTAATTCCTGTAGTTTATTTATTTATTTATTTATTGAACAAATTCCCAGATACAGCATAACTTTGCCATTTTACACAGGGACATGCTAACAAAAGAAAAAAAAAAACAAAACAAGATAACAATAACAACAACATAGAGAGAAGAGTGTAAGAGTAAAACTATTCCGTCAAAGCTCGCTTAATTGCTCTTTCAAACACTGGGTAGCTCGAAAATATGTCCACATCAGTTGTTACTTGATTATAACAGTTTGGTATTCTATAAAAGAGAGACCTCTGTATAACAGCCAACCTAGGACGGGCAAGATGGAATAGGTGGGTATTCCGGGTGATGCGGGAAGGGACACGTAAGGATAGTTCCTGAAGTAATATTTCCGATCTTAAGTTTCCATTAACTATTTTATGTAGATATTTCAGGTCAGAGATAGTTCTGCGTACTTCAGGAGTCTGAATATTAAGATGTCTCAAGAGTTCCTTCTTAGATAATATTCGAAGTGCAGGAACACGAAAACGGACTATAGCGATGAAGAAATTGAGAACAGAATCAAGTCTGGAGAGATGTGTAGGTGCTGCCATGGCCCATATGGGAGAGCAGTATTCGATCTTGGGCGCTATTAATGTCTTATAAAAAGTTGCTAGTGAAGAAACAGTGCGTAGTTCGGTGAATCGATAAAGAAGTCCCAACATGCGCATTGAATTCTTTAGTATTGAGTAGATGTGGTCAGAGAATGTAAGTTTTGAATCAAAGATGACACCAAGATCATTATGACTAGAAGAATGTGTGATAGGGGAATCGTTGATATGGTATGTGGAGGGAACAGGAGACTTTTTCAAAGTAATAGTAATACTGTCACACTTCTTACTGTTGAGTTTCAAGTGCCACATTTCACACCAGCCTGTAAGGTAATTTATGTCTTCCTGTAGAGCAGTTGTGTCATGGAGACACGATATTTCTCTGTATAACTTACAATCGTCAGCAAAAAGCAGAAGGCCACTAGGTTGAGCTGATAAGTGCGTGTAGAGATCATCCATATACAGGACAAACAGCAGAGGCCCAAGTACACTCCCCTGAGGCACCCCTGAGATCACGGGTTGGGGGTTAGAAGTCGCCCCTGAAAGAACAACTCTCTGTTTACGGTCCTTCAAGTAGCTTGTGATTAGAGAGAGAAATTTGCCATGTACATTAAATCTATTGGAGAGTTTATGAAGAAGATGAATGTGACTGACAGAATCAAAGGCCTTCGAGAGATCAAAATAGATAACATCTAATTGAGTATTGTTATTCATACATTTGACTGCACAGGAAAGAAGAGTACTTAAGTTTGAGAGACTTGAGCTTTTCGGTAGAAAGCCGTGCTGAGAACTATGGATGTAAGGTGAGGTGAATTTAAGTAGCCTGTCTTTGATTATTTTTTCGCAGATAATTGATATGACAGAAAGAAGAGATATTGGCCTATAGGAGGATACATGATCTTTAAGTCCTGATTTATATATTGGGGTCACGTGAGCTAGTTTCCAACTGGTGGGATAATACCCTTCCTTGAAGCATCTATTGAATAAGATAGATAGAGGAACCGTAATAACTGAAGCAGTTTTGTTGAGAAAGAGAGGACTAATTTTATCAGGTCCAAGTGATCTGTGTGGAGATAACGATAGCAAGAGAGCCAGAACTTCGCCCGGGGTGGTAGAGAGATTGGATAAGGTGTCCGAACAGATGGAGCGGAGAGGGGGAAGATGGGTTGTAGAGGGAAGGGAAGTAAATGTTTTGCAGAAGTAGTTATTGAAGAGGTCGGGTCTTTGATCATCACTCGCTTCAGTATTTTCATCTTGAACTGTTGCCGGTATGCCCGGAGATTTTGTTCTATATTTAATTACAGACCAAAAGACTTTAGGGTTACTAACAGTAAAATTACCAATTGAGTCCATGTATTCAAAGTATTTACGCCGCTGTACCTTCTTGGCAAGACTTCTAATTCTAGCAAAGTTTTTGTATGTGTAGTCACTCGGATGTGATTTCCATAGAGACCAGGCCAGCTTTTTGTTTTTAAAAAGTTCACGAAGTTCATTGTCGTACCAGACCGGAAACTTGTTCGATTTTGATGCTTTCACCGGCACAAAGTCCTTTATAGCTGAGTGGACAACAGATGTAAATAAGTCCACAGCGTCGTCAACAGTTCCTACCTCTAACAAACACCAAGGAAACAGTTCAATAGCCCGGCAGATGTCACCCCAGGGGGCTTTCTTCCAAAGAAGTTGTGACCTACTTTTGAGGGGCTGGTTTGTAGTAGTGGAGGGGAGGAAATCGAAAGAAACATCCAAGGAATCGTGATCCGATGGAAAAAGATTTCTGCATGGGACAACACAACGAGGTTCTAGGTTAGAGAGAATATAGTCAAGATTGCTATTATTGCGGGTATAATGCATATTATGTTGACCTAGACCAAGTCCATGAATAAAATTGTCCATGAAATAACTGTCGTTTCCATCTTTAGTGACACCATGCTTGCTGTCCTGCCACGTGATGGAAAGGTTGAAATCACCCAATAGGATGACGTCACCGTGTGACAACGCATGTAACAGTGAGTCATGGCAAGCTTCTAAGATGTGCTGGGGGGTGTTCTTGTGCGGCCTATAGAAGCACCCAATAAACACAGAACGACGCTTCGGAATAAATACTTCCACCCAAATGAGTTCACAATCCCGTTCGAGATCCAGTCTTCTCTTGCTCTTCCACTTATTATTTACACAAATCATCACTCCACCTCCACGAGTTATGCGGTCTTTACGATAAATGGTGAAATTATTTGAAAAGCTCATTTCACTGTCGTTCACTGATTCATTCAGCCACGATTCGGTCACTGCGAAACAATCCAGTTCCCTTATCTCACCTAGGTTCAATGAGCACTCAAGTAATTTGTTTTTAATACTACGAACATTTTGATAATATATATTGAAAGCACTGGTGTAATATGGACAGGGTGGGCCAGGGTTTACGTGAATATCACCACAAAGGAGGAGAAAACAAACGAGAATGAGGCACTGTTTTTTTGCTTTTGACTCATACCTTGGCACAAAATCACTGTTAGATATAATATACGGAAGTGTTAGATGCCAGAGCGTTATCGGCAGCGGCATGATGTAACATCCAAGCGGGAAAGAGGCAGTATGCATGTAGCACATGGATAGCGTATGCTCCGCACAGATTTCCGTAGTAAAAATAACAATTCAGTATATTTGTACAACATACCACTCTCCGGATAACTGATTTTTCTCAGTTTAATAATGAAAAAAAAAAAAAGAAACAGTATCATCAGGTTTCTGTTGCAAAAACTGCTTAACTGTATTTATCTACATTAATTTCATTGGGAGAAAGAAAACAGTTTAGAAACAGCGGTTTGCTAACCCGAATGTCCACTGTATCTCAAAAGCGCAACGATGAGAATTTGCTCTTTTGAAAGCACAAATGAGTCTCCTCTGCTGACCCTATATCAAAAAGTCTTTCGCTTTATCTTACGTTTTTGTTGGCTCTGGAGAACAATGTCCGTGAGTATTCTGAGTTGTATTGTTTCCTCCTACATTTTCATTTTGCCGAATCGTTCATAATAATTTACTTCCACTGATCTTCAATGTCCTTTTTTTTTTTTTTTTTTTTTTTTTTTTTTTTTTTTTTTTTTTTAAGATAACGCTCTGTCACATTTAGACAAAAGTAAAATCATTATTTTTGTTCAATGAAATGACTGTAGTAGACATTAGGGTTAAACTAAAAAAAAAAAAATGTTCAAATATGATGTGTGTAGCAATCGAAAGATTTCATTCAGGTGGACACAAGATATCATTGAATTGTCATACGAAATTTGAGAAAATTAATAAATAAAAGAAAAAAGCTTTTCTGTAAGCCTGAGAAATTGGTGTTACGCAATAACCAATTAAGAAACTGATTCTGAAGTATACACTTAAAAGATTTTCATAAGACACGAGTAAAATGACAGTATATGGTATGATCCATGCCCAAGGGCGCCCACGTTGTGGTTTCCAAGGGGGGAAACTTAAGCAACGTTTCAAATATAGTTTCAAATTTTGCTGTAACTAATGTAAAAATTCTATCAGGTTTTCGATATTCCAAGTACAATTTCCTCTTGCGGGGGCGAGCGCCCCACCTTACCCCCCTGATGGGCGCCCTTGTCCGTGCCGGATTTAGGTTTGATGGGGCCATAAGCTTTTTGATTGATTGATTTTGAGTTTTACGTCCCGTTCAGCAGCGAGGCTATATGAGACGTGGACCTACTGATTAACGTGGAATCCGAACCACATGAGCTCCCGCCGGGGGGCCATAAGCTATTGAAAGGGGCTTTTTATACGTCAAGCTTTCTTTTTCAGCGACAAAATGTCCGTTGTTTTAGGTTTGAATATGTACTACTCTATATGCTAATTATGGACCTAATGTAATGGGCCCTTATTTCCCTTTAGATATACAAGTAGGGCTGGGAAACGGGGCCTCAATTATATAATCGGAGTTGGATAGCACTGGTCTCGTTACAATTGGGGCTAAGAAACAGAGCCCTAGCCCTATTGCTTTCTTCATAACAATACAAAACACCACTGTTGTATGTTTGTCTTATTTGGCTTTTCTTGTTATTTGGAAATGAGTTTTTTTTTTAATTTTTTGGGCCTCAAGCGAGTGGGGCTCTAAGTTATACCTTATATATATATATATATATATATATATATATATATATATATATATATATATATATATATATATATATATATATATATATATACGTAAATCCGCTAAGGTAAAAGTGCGGGAGAACGCAGGGAGACGTCGTCCCCTCACTTCCTGCAAATATCTATGGAGTCCCACCATTTTCTAAAAACTTACAATGAGAAAGACAGGCACGGGGAACGGCGTGACGTCATGCGTCCCCTTACCTTTTCAGATCCACTTTTAACCCTGGTTCCCGCTCGTTCTATCTGGTCATACGTCTTATCTGTGGACAATATTTTAGTCAAACAAATTAAAATTTAAGACCTGATTATACTTTTATGCCAGGGGTGCAATCACAGAGGGTCCAGTAGGTCCGGACCTCTCCCCTCAAAAATCTTCTTACGGAAACGATTGATGTAGCATGAAAATTTCACCTTACATTTCATCCATACTCTTTCTCTTATAAAAACAATCTAGTTCTAAAATTTTTTGTTTCCTGAAAATATAGCTGCAGTGTTTTACGATTAATTATATTCTTTTCTGGTGCATAATAATAAAATACTACATAGATGTAGTGTCCCTCCTCTAAAGCTTGGACTCAAATAATAAATAAAAAAAAAAACACATAGCTTTAGGGTTCTATATACGTATTCTCGTCATGCTAGGTTATAATGTAAGAGATGGCGGGCATAATTCAGTATCAATCTTGACCTAGTAAGTGCTATGCTTGTACAGCATTGGTAGTAGTAGTAGTAGTAGTAGTAGTTGTTCAAAAAGAAGAAATGGACGAAAACACGAGCTTTTACACCCCCATATAATTTTGATCAATTCAACAATTATATTGATCGCTATGCGTTTATCTTGGAGTTTATATATCCTAGCGTTCAACAAAGATGTATATTATTGACTACCAAATTGCGTCTATTGTCCTTTCGTTTCATAGCGACAGGCATTCTCCTTCCAATCACACTACCATTTGCAACTGTCAAATTAATTTTAATATCACTTCTATGTAAGGCACCGGTCCGATACTAACCGCTTTTAAGGTTATGTTCAAGTGCTGCGGTTGACTTCATGTATAAAACCTCTGACAAGTATTTCGCACGTTTGCCAATGTTTTCGCAGAAGAATAAAAATAATTTTGCATCATGGAGGTGCTAAAATTAGATTCCTTCTTGATAGACGATTGCGGGGGATGAGAAGCACAACACGCTCCAAAAATTTTATTTGGCACTGGTTGATGTTTGTCTCTAGTTCATCATCATAAAAGCAGTTCAATGTTTGGCGAATTGCCTCACTAAAACATATATTTACCTTCTTACACATAAATATGTGTTCGCAATGAAAACAAACGTAATAAATTAAATTATTTAAGTTTATGCTACTGAGGAGGTACGTAGTTCGTGGAGTGTGTGATAAAAGTCTACCGCCAAGGAACCAAGTTTGCGTTCTAGTATGTCAAGAAAGAAGAAAATAAAATAAGAAATGAATGAAAGTGAAGTATGAAATTAGAAACAATCGAATCAACTTCCAAACATTCTCACAAAATGTGTGGAAAACATTCTTTTTCTGGTATCGTTAGGCTGAATATGAGATTATGCAAACATTGTATATCTGAAATTAAAAATATTATACAGGGCTAACATAAATGATTCATTTTGAAAATGCTCTATTTTGAAACACACACCAAAGATATGAAAAAAAAAAAAACACTAACTCACCAACTTTGTACTCTGTGGCAGGACGAGTCCATTATCTTTCCGATTGGGTGTGGCAGTCCGAGGTTAGTACTTGTGGAAAATCGTGTGAAAGCAAGAAATCTTTTATGTGCTTGAATATGCCAGATGTTCGTCTGTTATAGCTGTGCAACACGCCCTCAGAAAAGAGTATGGAAAAGAACCGCTACGTAAACAATGCATTCTGCGACGGTATCGACAATTAAAGGACATTGGTTGCGTGTTTAAAAAGGAAAAGCACTTGTCCTCCCAGGTCTCCTGATTTAACGCCCTACGACTTCTTCCTGTGGTGGTAGTGTTAAAGACCTTGCTTATGCATCCCCCACTACCGCGATTCTTAGTCGAGCTCAAAGAACGTATCAGTGCTGCAGTGCAGACAATTGAGAAGAGTATGCTACAAAATGTATGGAATGAGCTCGAATATTGTCTGGAAGTGTGCGTCACCAAAGGGGCACATATTAAACATTTGTAGAGGGTGCATAAACTTGGTGAGTTTGTGGTTCATTTTGTATATCTTTCATGTGTGGGTACATGTAATACTTTTCAAAATATAGCTTTTTTTTTTTAAGTGAATGAATCATTTACGCTAGCCCTGTATATACTTGGCTTGGGAAGGACTATTGGACGAGAAAGTAATAATGGGGGGAAGACAAACAGAGAAAGAAAGACAAGGAAGAGCAAATGGTTTAGGATAGGGACATGGAACGTACGTACTATGTTACAGGGAGGAAAATTAGAAAATCTTAAAGAAGAAATGAAACAAAATAATTTAGATTTGGTAGGCGTTTGTGAAGTTACATGGGAAGGTAATGGGGTATTGAACAGCGAAGGATATAGAATGTTTTACTCAGGTAATGAAAAAGGCGGTCATAATGGCGTAGGAATAATTCTTGGAAAGCGCTTAAAGGAGAAGGTAGTGAAAGTAGAATTTATTGATGATAGAGTTATGATGTTAAGACAAAGGGAAAACGAAGGATCTAGTGGTGATACAGACATATGCACCGACGACTTCGCATGCAAATGAAGAAGTAGAGGAAAATTATGAGAAAATAGAAGAAATTATAGATAGGGAGAAGAAGGGTGCATGTATAATTCTAATGGGAGATTTCAATGCAGTTGTGGGAGAAAAACTGGAAGGTAGTATCGTAGGCAAATATGGTTTAGGCGAAAGAAATGAAAGGGGAGAGGGACTGGTGAATTTCTGTAGACAGAATTCACTAGTAATTGGGAACACTTGGTTCAATCAGCACAAGAGAAGATATACATGGAAATCACCAATAGACGGCGGAAGATATCAGATCGACTATGTTATGATTCAGGACAGGTATCGGAATAGCTTAAAGAACGCGAAGACCCTTCCCGGGGCTGATATTTTCTCTGATCATAATCTTGTGCTGGCCGAAGTAGATATTCAACTGAAAAATGTAGGCAGAAGAAAAGTAGGTAACAAAGTGTTGAATACTGAAAAGTTGAAAAACGAGGAAATAAGAAATCTTTTCGCTGAAAAATTCGAAGAAAAATGTTCAAACGAGGAAAGGATAGGTGCAGGTAGTAACGCACGGTGGGAACATATTAAACGTTGCTTACAGCAGGCTGCAGAAGAAACAGTAGGTTACCGCAAACACAAAACTGCGAAGAAACCATGGGTTACAGAGCAGATGTTGCAGAAAATGAGGGAGAGGAAGATGTGGAAACAGGTTGATACAGAAGAGGGCAGAAAGATGTACAGAAAGTTAAATAATGAATTACGAAGAGAAACAGACAGAGCGAGGGAAGAGTTTTACAAAAGAAAATGCGATGACATAGAAGAATTAGAAAGAGTTGGGAAATATGAGGAAATGTACAAGGAGGTGAAATCTATGGAATTTCGGAGGAAACAAGAGAGTATTATGATGGCAGTAGAAAATAAGAATGGGAAGGTAGTCAGCGAGAGAAATGAGGTCATAGGGAGGTGGAAAGAATACGTTGAAGACTTATATGAGAGTAGGGATAGACCGTGTAGCCTAAATGTTGAAGTGGAAAATGAAGTAGACGAGGATGATAAAGGATTTAGTATTCTTTGCGATGAGTTTGAAAAGGCTATATCCGAGATTAGGGATGGAAAGGCAACAGGAATAGATAACATATCAATCGAATTCATCAAAAATATAGGAGACAAGAGAAAGAAAGAATTGTGGCGACTATGCAATGAAATATATGAAACAGGAGAATGGCCAAGAGACTTTCTGAAAACGATCATGATACCGATGGCTAAGAAATCGAACCCAAAGAGATGTGAGGATTATAGAACTATTAGTCTCATATCTCATACAGCTAAAATTCTGCTCCGAATACTGAACAGAAGGTTATATGGAAGAACAAATAAAGATGTTGAGGAAGAGCAGTTCGGGTTCAGAAGAGGTAAGGGCACAAGAGATGCTATTGGATTAAGGGTGATCGGTGAAAGATTTATAGAAAAAGGGAAAGAGATGTATGTTGTATTTATTGATCTAGAAAAGGCTTTTGACCGCGTGAATTGGGAATTGTTGTTGAGAGTTCTAACAAAGATAGGGTTGGAATGGAAAGATAGAAGACTCATAAGAAACTTATACATGAACCAACAAGTAAGTGTTAGGATAGGGGAAGAACTGACAGAAGAGAGTGCAATTGGAAGGGGAGTTCGACAAGGATGCTGCCTCTCGCCAACACTATTTAATGTCTATCTAGAAGAGATAGTGAAAAAGAGCCTACATGATGATGGCATTTCGGTAGGAGGTAGAATGATTAGATGCATAAGATTTGCAGACGATATGGCGCTTGTTGCAGAATCTGAAAAGAAAATCAATAAAATGTTAGAAAAAATGAGAAAGGGCTTTGAAGAATATGGGATGAAAATAAATGTTAGAAAGACCAAAGCCATGGTGATTGGAACGAAGGGGTCTGTGTCAAATATAAAAGTAGGAGGGGAGAAAATAGAACAAGTGAATAGTTTTCGATACCTGGGTAGTATTCTTAGTAATGACATGAAATGCGAAAGTGAAATAAAAGCAAGGATAGGAATGGCGAAAGAAGCCTTTAAAAGAAAGAAAAGTGTTTTGTGGGACCTTGAACAAAGAGTTGAGAAAAAGACTCATAAAATGCTTCGTGTGGAGTGTTGTACTGTATGGGGAGGAAACGTGGACATTACGTAAAGGTGATGAAAATAGACTTGAAGCCTTCGAAATGTGGGTGTGGAGAAGAATGGAAAGAATTAGTTGCGTCGAGCGGAAAACAAATCAGAGAGTGTTAGAAATGGTGGGTGAGAAAAGAACACTTTTAGATATTATTAGGAAGAGGAAGAGAAACTGATTGGGACATTGCCTAAGAAGAGATTGTATAATGAGGGACGTCCTAGAGGGTATGGTGGCGGCAAAGAAAGGGAGGGGGCGAAGGAGACTACAATTAATGGATGATATTAAAACAGAAAGATCATACGCGAAGACGAAAAGGTTAGCGGAGGACCGTGGAGCATGGAAGCTTCTCAGCTGCGCCAAGTGATCTGCCAATAAAGGCAGAATACCTATGATGATGATGATGATGATGTATATACATACTTTTTACCGATTAACGAAATACTTGTTCACAGATTAGGCCCATATTTTATATACATGGAAGAACGAACATATTAACTTTCAATTACTGTAACGTGCTAAATTCAAAAGCAAAATGGGACGTTTTGAATGTCGAGATAGGATTGTATAACTTATTGGCTTGGCATTACTGGAGTCAAAGCAGTCATTATCTGCAATCCAACCTAATCAGCATCTACAGACCACTATTCATAGTTTGAGGGAAATTGCCCTAATCTAGGGAAATGTAAGTAAATTTTGTGAAAAGGAAAATGGGAATTTTTTGATAAAATTTGAAAATTTACGAAAATTGTCACGTTGATTGACCAATAAAAATACCAATTTTTTTCTTTGTTCTTCATAAATAAGCCATAGTTTGTGTATGTGTGTGGACAGGGTTTCTGTTTGAAGTAGTATAAATGAAATGAAGTCTGAGTTTTACGTCCCACAGTTATTCCGGTTAGGCTAAAGGAGACTGTGATGGTGAGAAATGAATGAAATGGTGGAATGAAGAAAGTAGGAGGAAACTGGAGGACCCCGAGAAAACCCACGCAAACGGTGTTGGTCCACCACAAAGTCTACACGGCGCGAGCTTGAAGTAGTATAATTTGCCCCCCTTTGTTGGTTGGATATATTTCTATATATTTTTGTCTTTTTTAAAAAATAAATATGGTTGGCACTTCCTATCAATATAGCTAAATTAATCATCACGTAACCTCTGTCATAGGAGTTGATTTTGAGTATAACGTCCCGTTCAGCAGCGAGGCTATATGAGACGTGGACCTACTGATTAACGTGGAATCCGAACCACATTAGCTCCCGCCGGGAATCGAACCCTGGCCACTCAACACACTAGGGAAAATTTGATCAGAAACTCGAAAATTTTGTGCCAATGGAGGGAAATTTTCTTAAGGAAACCTACCGAACGCTGCTACAGACAGCATTGCGCGTTAACCATTCGTCCACGGAACGGGGACGCCAAGTTATTAAACTTCAATTACAAATATTTTATTTTTTTTATTTTTTATTTTTTAAGTTACAAGTATTTTAATGTGGTTTTAAACATTGAACTAAATATATAGCATCCAGATTGAGAGATTTTTCTATATAGAGCTATATTTTTTTAGAATGGTTTGTGTAACAATAGCATAAATATGTTACGACATATTGTTGACAATATCAATATGTAACACAGAAGAGATCTTAAGTTGTATTTTACGCTTTTAAAACCTAGTTAAGAGCACACACACACACATACAAGCGCTAAGTTTCATTCAAGAAGGTTGTTCAAACGGATAACTTTTTCTTATCTGTTATTTTATTAACGTAATAAACATACAGTAGTTTTTATTGTCTGATTTTCAGCAGTAATGCATTCAATGAATAATTTTTTTCATTTTTCGAAAATGTAATGTATATATAATGACTTTTGTTTTTTTCAGTTATACGTACGTACTCACTTCAACGTAAGGTTGAAGTTGTATGACATAATGTAAGGACAGCGTCGTGCAGTTGTATGTACTAAGGAAACTCTTCTGTGACAGCTAGTAACTCCATACTTATAATAAAACTGATTAAATTACTCATGTAAATAGAAGCAATCTGCAAGCATGTGCGTAACGCTGCGATTGTACACTGACGAAAAGCATAAGAGCCTATCCGATTGCAGGTATGTGAACAGACTTTGTTGGAGATGACTCCTCAAAAGCAAATACTTCTAAAATGGATGAAACAAAAAGCATGAAACATTGACGTCAATAGAAAGAAAATGAAAAACAAATTCCTTCACTTATTTCAAAAACCAAAAAATCGAAACTGCTCGAATTCAGCTCATATGTAGAACAGACTATATAGATTCTATATTCCAAAAGCAAATTGCCCTAAAACGGATAGAGCTTAACCTAAAAGCACGAAAAACTTTAATGTCAATGGAAAATTATTGGCAAACAAATAAGTCCTCTACCTACCTCAAAAACCGAAACAGGAAGATGGTTGGAAATAATCTTAAATATAGAGCAGATTATGTAGATTCTACATTCGCGAATAAAAGTTTAAAAAAAAAAAAATCACGAAACATGAACATTAAGAGAATCGAAATTTCAATGAAAATATTAAGTACAGAGGCGGATCTAGAAGTTAAACGGGGGGGGGGGGTCAGAATCCAGGATATGACAAGTATATCATGTTTACTATAAACTTTCAAAAATATGTAAGTAATAAATAATTTTTGTCGCTCAAGAAACTAGGGACCTAGTTCCGCCTGGCCCCGGCCTAGATTCGCCACTGTTGAAGTAGTCTACGTATCTTAGAAACTATAATAAGGAGATCGCTGATTGAAAGCTTATTACAAAGAAATAATGAAGAGCTTATAAACGATGTATAGCACGTAAGGTAAATATGGGCAGAACCTGGTCAATAGTCAAGTTGTTTCAGTAAAATCCATGATAAAGTATATGCATCTTCTGCGAATTACTCAGGGCGCCCCCACGCGGAGATTACGTGCTTGAAATATCTCGCAATTTGGATTTAGAATGTCCAGACTCGATTTAGCACGCAACGTGACTTTTGACCTGATGACGTGACAGCTGGGTCCTTATGGCAAACCAGATAGGCTTTTTCATTTTACATTGACTAAAATACTTGTTACAAAAATAGGTTAATTGAGAGGGAGTCCACCCCCAGCCCCAACATATAACTCACTTAAAACTAAGTGCCACCGGTCTCATATGTTCTACGAAATTGTTTGCATTTAACGGGGGGAAAAAATGTGTGAAGATGTCTGGAATAGAGTTTGCAATTTCTAGATTTAAAAACCGGGATAGCGTATGAAAATTTACAGTTAAGTACTTGCATTTGCTAAAATATCATAATTAAACAACAGGTAATACTCACGAAGAGTGAATGACAAGATTATTCCTATCAGTTGAGTACTGATAAAAACGGGAGTTTTCGAATATTGTACGGATGATATGTTTTGGAGGAAAACTAACATTTGTAGTCCAAGAATCACTAATGGGAGAGAGCGCGGAACGCGGTGGCTCAGTGGTAGAGCGTTCACCTCCGGTGCTTGGGGTCCCTGGTTCGAACCCAGCTCGAGCCGTGTGAACTTTGTGGTAGACAAACACCGTGTGCGTGGGTTTTCTCGGGGTTCTCCCGTTTCCTCCCACTTTCTCCATCCCACCATTTCATTCATTTCTCATCATCACTGTCTCCTTTAGCCTAACCGACATAATCGTGGGACGTAAAACTAAGGATTTCATTTTTTGTCCTGGCGAAACCAGGACGTCTTGCACCCCTTCAACACAATACTATACGTGAGTGAAAACTCAGGTATAGTTTCCGAAAAGAAAAAGAAAGAAAGAAACTAGAACTGTCGCTTACTGAGGTGAGACTTGGAATGTATCGTTATTGAGCACTCACCAAGGCGAGAGTACATAGTACGGTTAATAAGATAGAGTTTGAAAGCTGGTAATGAGCACTCACGCACATGATTTTGTACAGCTTTGCAAGTTGTGTCGATTCGTATATACAGGAATAAAAGTAAATCTGAAAGGTAGGGGGACGAATGACCATTGTATATTATATTGTACATTGTACATTTATTTATATATATATATATATATATATATATATATATATATATATATATATATATATATATATATATATATATATATATATATATATATATATATATATATATATATATATATACAATGTACAATATAATATACAATGGTCATTCGTATAATATATATATATATATATATATATATATATATATATATATATATATATATATATATATATATTAAGAAAGTCAGGAGACGTCATAGATATTTTTAGAAGTGAGGGAAATGCGTTCTTCCTCGCTTTTATCCCCTGGGTATATACATATCTTATATCTGGACTTTTTTTTTTCGTTAAACGTTAATATTGTAGAATTATTGTCCGTGTTCATGAAAATTAGCTTGTTCGTATTTTCAAACTAAGAATGCTCATTCAAACAGTTAAATAATGCTCCAGTTCACCAACGAATGTATGTTGTACGGCTAACACACTTTATATTTCTTGTTTTTATTGTGGTCAAGTTTACAGAAGTGGTAAGCGTGAAATCTTATCTTACAATGTCAGATTTTAGTTATCTAGAAGTAAACGTTTAGCCACGTACGTACACTTTTCCTTCACAAATAATAACTATTGTAAACAAGTCATTTTGTGTGAAAACCTCTTTTGTTGATTTCATCTCATGACAGACAAACGATGACTGGTCTCAGCAACAAGTCTTCGTTAAGGGGAACTATTTCTAGAATCCGTCTTAAGGGGACAGACTACTAAATATTTTTGAAAAACTAATAATTTTTTTTGCTCGTTTTTCGTAAGTGCAAAGAGCTAATAAAAGGTAACTTACCACAATAATAGATAATGTTATTCTACACCCGAAAATACGAATCGGAAGAATTTTCAGTGTTGCCATCCATAGAAATTACAGTGTGACCAGAATTTGAATTACTCAAAAATCTAGGTAAAGGCAGCGACTAGAAAAACGAACTCAACGGTAATTGATGACTTATTATGCTGTCTAGGTTTCTTGTTTACTACTTTTTAAATGATATTTCCATTTATTTTATAAAATTTACATAAATTATTACAAAATAAATAAGTTATTACAAAATAAATAGAAACATTATTTAAAAAGTAGTAAACAAGGAACATAGACAGCATGGTAAGTCATCAATTACCGTTGAGTTCATTTTTCTAGTCGCTACCTTTACCTAGATTTTTGAGTAATTCAAATTCTGGTCACACTGTAATTTCTATGGGTGGCAACACTGAAAATTCTTTCGATTCGTATTTTCGGGTGTAGAATAACATTATCTATTATTGTGGTAAGTTGCATTTTATTACTTCTTTCCACTTACGAAAAACGGGCAAAAGAAAAATTATTAGTTTTTAAAAAATATTTAGTAGTCTGCCCCCTTAACAGAAATCGATTGACCATAGTCTTGTTCCACATTTCGTGTGATACCAAAACAAGGACCCTTATAAGTGTAATTCCCCGACATTCGTCATATTGAATTCTTTCGTTCTTATTTCACAAACAATGTCAATTGTTTACCTTTTAATAACAACTTCAAAATAAATGAAAATAAGAGTACGTATGAGCAAGGGCGCCCATCAGGGGGCAAGGTGGGGCGCTCGCCCCTCTAGAGGAAATCGTACTTCGGAACATCGAAAACGCAATTGATTTTTTACATTAGTTACAGCAAAATTTGAACCTATATTTGAAATGTCGCGTATACTTGCCCCCCTTGGAAACCACAATATGGGCGCCCTTGCGTATGAGTGCTATGGACGCTTGCAAAAAGCCCATTTCATCTGTTAAGAAGGGGTTTCTCGATTATTGGACCGCACTTTTGTTGTTTCCGAGTATTCAAAGTATATAAAAACATGAGATATTTTATTTTACTAAAACCATACAAAAATTTCACGATTCTCTTGGTGATACTAGAGAAACGGGAATGGTAAATGCAGCGCCGTAACTTAATTTTTTTCTGGGGGGAAAGCATTAATACGCGTATTTGGGCCCCTAGAAAAAGTTTTTCTAACTCTCGGGCCTCCTCTTTCCATACTTTTCTTACTCTTCACGGCCCCCCCGGAGCCTGTGGACCCTCCCGCAATGCAAGATCTGCGGGGGCGTTAGTTACGACCCCGCACCTATTCCAGACATTATAAATTAACATGACAATATTGACAAATCTAAAAGCCATACAAATAAATGCTTTTAGGGTCCCTAATAGTAGACATTTTTACTGAAATAGGCCTAAGACTCGTTTTATTGACCTTTTGTGTGCTGTTTTGTTTATGTAATGTAGTGAATCTGTTTGATGCTCCATTTATAATTTAGTGTTCGTACAGTATATGGAGTAAGAAAATTGTCTTAAAATGATTCCCCCCCTCGAACGGCATAGAGCTTACCTGGGGGGAAGTTGCCCCCTGCCCCCACAAGTTACGACTCTGGGTGAATGGCAGAAACTTCATAACGAGGAACTACCTAATTTATATAGTTTACCAAACATTCTTAGGGTCATTGAATCTAGGAGGATCAGGTGGGCAGGTCATGTAAGCAGAATGGAAGAAAATGGGAACGCTTTCCGTCTTAACCAAGGATGTTATAAAATAGAGGATCTGCCCATACAACAAAATCGTGAAGTCATACGTCATAGCTTCGCCACACCTACTCTGCCTACTCCGAGCCGCTAAGATTGCAATGTTTCGAGCCAACAGTCATGGCGGAAACGAGAGTAGCCAATCACACGTGATGGCTCACACGATGCTCGGTTGTTTTTTTGCTTCATTGAGTTCATATGATGAAGATATGTATGGGCAGATCCTCTATTTTATAAACATCCTTGGTCATAACTGGGAATCCAAACTGAAAACTACCATTACGTAGACCTGGGCCTAGATGGGAGGACAATATTAAGATGGATCTGGCAGAAGTAGGAATACAAAGTAGAAAGTGGATCCAGTTGACCAAGGATAGAACTCAATGGAGAGCTTTTGTGAACGCGGTATTGAACCTCCGGATTCTTAGAGATACTAATTTTTAATCGTGCTTCTGAAGCTAATATTTTGTGTCAAGTTTTAAATATTTCATTAGTGAATGGAATTGGTCTTAAAACTAATCATTCACATTCATTTAATTTCAATGCCACGCGCAAAAAAAAAAAAAAAAAAAAAAAAAAAAAAAAAAAAAAAAAAAGTAAAGTCCACAATCAGACAAATTAAATTCATGACGTCAAATGTCTGAATCTAAAGAACGTTGTATATTGTAATTCACACAAATAAAGAGCTATATATATTGAACAAATTTAAGTCATTCGTGGTATTCATTGGACCATTTATCACTCCTTTGACATCCAAGTCATTTAGAAAACAGTAAGCAACATTAGGAAACAAATGAAACGTGAGAGTTAAATCAGTTCATCTGAAATTTGTTCTCTCAAATATGCATAAGGAGTAGATATTTGTATCGAAGTCTTTCCTTCTACTCTTCAAGGCCTCGTCTATAGAATTTGCTTGTTACTTTGAAAAATAAAAAAAAAAAAAAATCGAATAATGTTTTGCTTGAATCTTTTCACATGTTGTTGAGTGAATCCACTTTGCGTTGGACACGCTAATAATTTCTTGAAAGACATTTCTTTTCTTTGGTGAGCAACTGTCAAATGAGGGTATGTTTACAAATCATAGCAAACGGATGATACGTGAAATTTAAATTACTGATTTGAGATGTTAGAAAAGAACTTCCCAAGGACGCAAAATGGCGTCCGAGCAAACTTCTCACACAATAACATCTTTTGAAGTCGCTGGTCTGGCTTCGGAATACAAAGAGGTGCGTTACGTTACGTTACATAGTTGAGCAGAAAACATTGTATTTTTAATGCTGCACTCAATTAAGACAATGGAATATATTAGTGGTTTCGCTTTTGTTCGAGAAATGCATGCTTAAAATAACATAACGTCTTGTCAAGAGATAAGCGTGGTGAATAGTCTAAACATCTGAATTACCTTTCAATATTCAATGCATCTGACATCAGTATTTAATGCTTTATATATGTATATATAGATGTATCCTTACGTACGTATGTTATAGCTTGTTTACCATTTATTTTCGCTTTCACTTTTCTGGTAGTCATGCATTACATGGTCCAACTAGCGAGAAAAGTTTATACGTAAATAAATCTTACTTTTAACGATATAGTGAACTAATTTCCAATCTGTGGTTCGCGGATCATTTGAGGTCGCATGAGAACAAAGTAGTTAGGGATTCTTTCAACAGTCTTCGTATATAAAATTGAGATTTACTCCGGGATTTGCATACAAAATTTCCAAGAGGAAGGTGTTGATAAACCCTGGGGAGTGTACAGTGAACCCAATGATGCCGTAACAATTGGAAGGCTCAAGTAGCTAGGTCCGATGCCCAGGAGGCAAGACAGCCTCAACTTTTACTATTGGTAATTTTACCAATGATCTTACGACGAATTTAGTTTTAAGGGCTTCTTTATTATTATTATTATTATTATTATTATTATTATTATTATTATTATTATTATTATTATTATATTCTCTATTACATTAAATGCTTGTGCAACCTGAACTATAGCCTATGGAATCCGGAGGTTCAATGTCGCGTTTGCAAAATGAAAATGAAATCTGAGTTTTACGTCCCACGATTATGCCGGTTAGGCTAAAAGAGACTGTGATTATGAGAAATGAATGAAATGGTGGAACGAAGAAAGTGGGAGGAAACGAGAGAACCCCGAAGAAACCCTCGAGCACGGTGTTTGTCCACCACAAAGTTCGCACGGGGCGAACTGGGATCGAACCAGGGAACCCAAGCACCGGAGGTGAACACTACCACTGAGCCACCGCGCCCCCATGGCGCGTTTGCAAAACTCCTTTGCAACTGGATCCAGTTTCTACTTTGTACTCCTATTTTTTCGAGATCCATCTTCATATTATCCTCCCATCTGAACCTAGGTCTTCCTAATGGTAGTTTTCAGATTGATTTTCCAGTTCAAACTTTGAAAGTCTTCTTGCTTTCTTCCGTTCTGACTACGTGACCTCCACACCTGAACCTCCTGCACTTGATGACTCTAACAATGTTCGGTAAACCGTAGAAATTATGCAGTTCCTCGTTATGATGTTTCCGCCATTTCCGATTTCCGTTCCTCTTGGGTCCGAATACTCGTCTCAGGGTTTTCAGATATTTTTAGTCTTCGTTCTTTTCTCAAAGTAATCGACCATGTTTTGCAACCATACAGTATAAGAGTCATGATTACAGTATTGCTTGCCTTTAAATGTTGATAAAAGCTTTTCTTTATGTTTCTCACAATCAATTTACTTTTTTATACTACGAGTCATGCAACACAAACAGAATTTGAAGTGTAATATTTGAGCGAATTAATATTGTGCACGAGACTAGTCTCGAAAACTACGAGAATTATGTGTCTCGTCTCGAATTTAAAAAGGTTATTCTAGTCTCGCTTTCGAGATTAGAAATTTCGCGTCTCGTGGGAACAGGGGACATTGCAGGCCGTAAAACTAGAGTTTTGATTAGATTCATAATATTTCTATTAGTGTTATAATCTTTTAGTTTAACGTCCCACGATTATATCCTTTAGGTTAAGGGAGACTGATTAAGGCAAGTAAACGAATTGGTGGAATGAGAGTGTAAGAGGAAATGGGAGTACCTCGAGAAAACCCACGAACACGATGTTGTCCAAAACGAACAACGAAGGCTTAGCACATTTTTTTTAATGATGGGTGTTCACCACTTCTCTCTGCCGCAAGATAATTCGAATTTTTCCTCTTCCATTAAAATGAGGTAAATGTAGCATGTATTTATTTGAAAATTTGCCTTCAATTTCCGAAATTCGGGAACCGTTGAGGCGGCAGAAAATATTAATTTATAATTCCAAAATTTTGTGCAGGTGTTGTTTAAAAATATTAACTTTTAAGCACTACTGCAAACTGATCAACTCACTTTCTGATTGATTTTTTTGTATTTTACGAATTTTTAGCCCGATTTGGGGAATTTTAGGCCTATTGAGGCGAGAGAAGATAGGTATCAATTTAGAGCTGTAAGAATTTGCAGTTTGTTAATGGTGGGAGTTCACAACTTTTACGTACTACCGAAAAAAAATCTACATGATTTCAATTGTTTCGATTCGCCCTAACGAACATACTTGCCCAGGGATACAACGAGGACCCCACAAACCAGATGTAAGAGCTTTACCACTAAACCACCGTACTCGCATCAGTATCTAATAATAATAATAATAATGTTAGAGTTGTAGTAGTACATGTACTTACAAAGTATTTTTGAAGGACAACCTAACCCAATAAAAACAGCGTGTGTATTCTGAATGAGTAGGTACTTCGAAAGCTAATTATGATTTTGATCACTTCCTCTCAAGGTGATTAGATTTTCAGCTCAAAACAATACATCCATTATAAACAATCACAATAGTTTACGCAGGATGAATCACAAGAATTTTCTTTTTCTTTTTTTCTTTCTTTCGTTCTTTCTTTCTTTCTTTTAACACGCCGAATACGTTGCCCATACGTCAACTTACAGTATGGTCTCAAACGCAATCATTAAAAAGGTTAAATTAGAACGTGGTAGGGTTGAGGTTAACTCATGTAAATCAACTAGTAGCAGTTTCAGGTGTACACCACGCGAAGGAGTTTGGTTTCTATAGTGTGACATTTTACCAATATTGAAACCACAAGTGTAACTACCGGTTTTAGTATAGAGCTTAACGTGGAAATTGAATATAATCTTGAGGCGTTTAATTTATTGAAGAAAACAGCCTCTAGTTACTGATTATCGTTTTGAGAACATAGCGATCAATGTTAAATCCAAAACTGGTCGATTTCTGCCACTTTCGGTTTGAAGAGAGCTAGGAGAGAAGATAATACGTTATAAATTTTTAAAACGCTAAATGAATTTTAAAAAAGGTTTATTTGTATGTCAGCATTTTTGCTCTACGTAGATTAATATTGAAACTGAAGTTGCAGAGCGTTTCTATCACTTCCATTTTTAGTGCACAGTTAAGGTGGAGATTTTTTTTTTTTTAATGAAATAAAATCCAAATTTTATGTCCCACGGTTCTGGGACTAAAGGAGACGGTGATAATGAGAAATAAATGAAATGGTTGAGTAAAAGGAAGTGGCCAGAAACGGAAGCCAGGGATACAACGAGGACCCCACACACACACGGTGTTTCTCTACCACAAAGCCCATTTGGCGCGAGCTGGAATCAAACCAACAACCCCGTGCACCAGATGTGAACGCTCTACCGTGAGCCACAAATTAATCACAAAATTTTACAATTAGTAACAAAATTTTGGTAATCAGAAGAGAGAGTTTTTGTTGCTGACGTAGTTTTAATAAATTCGTGGCAATATAATTTTTTGTATATACGAGTGGAGTAAAGTTGGGGAATGCCTATCGCTTAAGAGAAAATGCGTGAGGAGGGAGGGGGAAACACGGATTAGTAATAGTAGTAAGAGTAGTAATTGATGGATAATTACATTTATCGAACCTTTTGCTACAAATTATTGCTTCCATATTTTATCTTACAAGCAAGAAAAAGATACAATATCGTTTTTTTTTCGGGAGTTGCGTTTGATCGGACTTACCCTGATTTGAGGGAATTCCGATCACCATTTAGTAAGTATACAGAATAAAAAAAAAATCGCATGAGTTTTGGACATAACATGACTTTTGCTCAGTCATTGTACACTTACCAATATATCTGTTTCAATTACGGACGAAAAGGTGCCCAAACCATAGTATAGAACAGAATACTATATAAATTTATTAACCTTAAAAACAAACGTTCATGTTAATGGTAGCAGGCAAATAGAAGGGGTGGGCCCTATTGGACCTGAGGTTCTTAAAATTGACACCGTTGCTATAGAAACTCCAAATAAAAACTATTCCATGACATTATGTTTAATCAATGCCTTATTGCATATAGAAATCCAGTTATATGTCTATTTACATATTCCAGAGTCTCTAATTAGGCATGTCTCTGTTTCAAGTTCGAATTTGGTTTTATGTAAACTTGATTTTTCTATTTAAATTTTTCTCCGCACAAAATTTTCTCCAAGATTTTAAGAAGAATAGGACTTATATATGTAGTAGAAACTATGTACTACTATCACTCTGTACTCTAATTAAAAAGATTTTACGTATCGTACTTACATTATTACATATTGGGGCAATTCCGATAACTTAAGTACAAGTCCGATTACCTCTGATGGAAGTTACCCCGACTCGCCATTTTATATGAAACAAAACCATGCAGGTTCAACATTCAAATACACAGAGTGCAACATACAGCGTTAATTTGCTAAAAGAACATGCTATGGAATATTGTAAGGCTCATGAGACTCTTGGAAAAATAACAAGTACTTTCTGCGCAAAATAACAAGACCAAAATTTACAAGAAAAAGCAAGAAAAAACAAATTTCGAAATCACTTGCACAGAACAACTGAACAAAGGTTTCTCCCTCTTTCATGCTTGTGTGATTCCTGCTAGTGGAGTAGGCATAGTCTGGGTCACCAGGTCATATTAGTTGAGTAATTCAATGATCGGAATTACCCCACTGATCAGATTCCTCCACTTTACTAGTACGAATTGGTAACTGAAAATCAAATTTAAAACTCTAACTGTTAATTCTTTAAGATGTCTATAGGTACTAAATATATTTAAAGTAACTAACAGCTATAAGTAACTGATTCACATTCTTATGTATCAATTCATCTCCATTGTAAAATGTACTCCTCGCCAGGCGTGGAAACTTACAGAATTGCCTACAATCGAACCACACTAAATCCAAACAACTCTTTGCGCCATCTTTAAGAACAGCATACACAATTTCTGTCGAAATAACCTTTTTAACTCCCAACAATAAAACTTAGTTCTATTTTAATGATTTGTTTTCTGTTAGAAGCGCTTCATTTTGTATTCAGGATGCAATTGCTTGTATAGATTGCCTATACACCTTTACAATATGATTACAATATTATATATATGCATGCTTTGGTCAGTATATTATCATCTGCAGTTGCGGTCGTATTATAACACAGAAGCCACGTAATGAATCAAAGCTTCCAATAAAAGTCATATTGGATGTTGCGAAAACCACGAAACGTTTCTAAACAACTGTGAAAGATATTCTACATTGTCTCTTCATATTGATACATTTTGTTTCTAAATTAGTTGGAAGAAGCAAAAGAAATAATCTAGAGCAAAAGATTTGTTTTACGTTGTACTGAATTAAGAAAAGAATAATTTGGAAAAAGCATTATGCAATTATGGTGACTGCTAAATTAGACTAAGCTAAAAAAGAAAAAAAAAGAAAAAGTACTAAGCAAGGCAAGACAATTTGATATTCTTCTGTATATGAGTTCCATGTCTGAAATATGCTATCGTCGCGACAAGTGAACTTTGTGGTGGACAAACACAGTTTGCGAGGTTCTCCCGTTTCCTCCCACTTTCTTCATTCCACCATTTAATTCATTTCTCATCATCACAGTCTCCTTTAGCCCAGCCGGCATAATTACGGGACGTCAATTGCAATTTAGACCCCTTCCTCCCCCCCCCAAAAAAAAGCAGTCTGATCGCATATCCTTTTGAAGCACTCTTATCTCCAGTGATATTCGAGGTGTAAACACGCTGAGTGTGTCCAAGCCACTGGCATTTTAAATCTTGCAAATGTAGCTTTTGGTATTAAGGAAATGTATACTGTGAAGTACAATAGTACAGCTTCCTTAAAAATCGTCAGTGCTTCCAGTGTACAATTCAAGGTAACTAGAAACAGTGGTACGAGTATCGCCTCTTCTACCCTGCTTCTATTGCTTTTCGCGTCATCAGTGTGGTGGAAAGTATCAGAAACTGTTTTGATTTGAAAAATCTTTTAACATAGAGGGGGGAGTGGATTTAATATATTTTATGAAGTGACTCAGATATTCAGACCGAGAACTATCTCGAAACTAACGGAATACTAATTGAAAACAGATCTTAACTGGTAATGGAGAAAGCTTGAATAATTTTATTTCGCATTCTCACATTTTGCAAAGGGGGGGGGGGATAGTTTCGTCACGAACCATGAACTAGTTGTCACAATCCGAAGTGAACCGAACTCAATCAGAAGCTCCCGCCATGCAATGCTCTGGAATACAGCCTATGCTGTCGAACTGAGCCTGTCCAACAAATATAGCCATCTTTAGTTTCTAGGCGATAGGCTACTTGATCACAGAATTTCGTTCAGATCTGGCCAGTAGTTACCAATTAACGAAATACCATACAAGACGAGCCTCTAAATTTAATATTTTTATTCATTTGGTCATGGGTTATTTGTCCACTAAGTTCGATTCAAATCCGGCCAGTAGATACCGAGAAATACCGCCACATACATGATACATACATCTGGAGCAGGGATGTACGTCCTGGGTATCCGAACCCCCGGAAAACCCGATTTTTATGTAAATTTAGGCTAAGTTTAGGAGAAATTTTACAAATTTTAATATAATTTATCCTGATATTGAATTTGGACTCCAAAAAGATTTTTACTCCCCCCCCCCAAAGAAATAAAAACCTGTGTACATCCCTGACTTGGATTGAAACTATAAACTTCAGTATGCTTACCTCAGGAGCTAATAAACATTTCTTTCTTTGAATACAAAACTAATTCTTTTATTAATCTAACCTGTAAGTATAAACTTTATTATTTTTGAACCAAATGGTAGCTTATGTATCTTACTTTAAGTAATAAAAAGAAATAATACTCGTGATTTACTTTTTTCTCAATTTATGAGTTAAAATATGTGAATACGAGCTGGTAAATAAGATATGATTTGCCTACACCGTATTAATTTCTTTCGAAAATCGCGATACGTATATAATTATGTTGATTCAGTGAGAAAAAAATTACTAACGTATTAACCCAACTCAGAGAAAAGCAAGTTGGTAACCACTTGAAGCCAGAAGGAAAACGTACAACAAATGATAGTTGCTAGTAGACTCCTACAGATCTTCTTTCCTACCAAAAACTGTGGGGTTACATTCGTAAGTCCTAAACGGCACAAGTCCTAAAATATAGGCACTGGACCTAAATTTTAGGTCTTGTGCCGTTTAGGACTAGTGCCGCGAAATGCTTTTTAGATCTTACGCCGTTTAGGACTTGTGCCTTTTTCATTCACCTTCTTTAGTTCTGAAATTCGCCACAACCACACGACATTGCGACGATGTAGTAACTAGTTGGCAATAATCTTACGAACGTAGCTAATTCCGACGTAACAGCTCTAAAATTATTATCTGTTCTGCATTTATACATGAATTACATTATATAACCTATTTCATTCTAAGAATTAAGAAATTCGTTTCTTTCAAATGGAGATACGAGAATCTCATGACAAATTCCTAAAAAGAATTAAATAAAAATGTTTAAAAAGCATATTTTACCAGACACTTCTGAAGCCAAGCAAGCATTCACAAATGCAATATATATACTCTGTGGAGTGTATTCTATTAAGAGTAGGACAAAAGCCCACTAACTTTCCAAAGGTAGGACAAAAGCTCACCAAAGTTTGCTTAATTAGCACAAAAGCCCACTAGATATTTCACAAGTGAACACTAAATACCGACTATATATATTTTAAGAACGCAGACAGTTACTATATTTCAAAGTGTGTTTTGATCGAGTTGATATGTATAAGCCAGAAAAAAAATCATCAAAAAACGCTAAATTACTAATGTAATATGCAACACAATACGTTTGAAGAAATCAATACGTAGTCATTTAGGGGTGTAGCCTGCAAACTTTTCTAGGGAAGTAGGATTTTTAACATTAAAAGCAAACCACAAGGTATATTTCCAAATTACGAAAGCTTCAATAAGACTATACATATTACACACGTACCTAAATACATATATTTTCAGTTTGTTAGCTTTTTGAAAACATTATTAATTTGCTGTAATTATTAAACACAGACTAACCCCCACTTGGGAAGGGGGGGGCGCAAGAGTGTTTTGGGTGTTAAGCCATCATTTGCCGTCTGTGACATAACTTTTGATTTTAACTTCACGTACAATAAAGGCTCAGGTCTCAAAAATGTAGCATATCTGAAATATATTACTAATAATAATAATAATAGTTAATTTCAACCGTAAGAGCTATGTTAGTAATACTAAAACTATTGTTAATAATGGTAACGATTCTTATTTTATATATAAATGAAACCCATCCCAGAGTTCGGAGCTCGTAAATGTAGTTCTAAGTAACAGTATTACAACCCCCCCCCCCCAGAAGTCTGACCTGGATCCGCCCCTATCCCAGGGTGGAAATAGTACGAATGGGCACTCGTGTCCTGTTACTGATAGGCGACACTCATTTCGTGCGCGAAACATTGAAGAGGGGCATAAAATCAGCTGAAATTTGCAGAAGACTGGTCACAATCAGGTGATGAAAGACGGCTGTACATCTGTTAGAGACGGTGCCGGTTATGGTGAATCCCACCCAAAAGCAGTCATTTCCGGGGCGGGAACATTTAGCTCATTTAACAGTTTACCGTTAACAATCATCACTTAAGCAGTTGTGAAATAGCAAAAGATGTAAGCAATAAAGAATAACGCATAACCATTAAGTGTTCCGGAAAGTAAAGACAGACTGAATTTCAAATCAGCTTTTCCCTTTAGACTGACACAAAAGAGTTGAAGTTTGCACTGAATTGAAGGGCCGCTAAGATTTGAATAGTGATGAAGTGAAGCAGGTTATCCTAGAATGATTCAGACATAATGACAAATCTACCTTTGCCCAACTTTTAACTAATGCCTGAAAAGCTTCGTCAAAGATTTAGGACTTATTTGGTCTAGGAATTAATTCGTGCGGGTGGACAAGAGATGGCGCAACGAACGGAGCGTACCACAGTTCCGTGTATCCACACATGTGTTGCAAACCCCTGTCATCGCGTATCGTTCGTAGTATAGGGCAGTGGATTAAAGCGTCAACAACACCAGTTTGTAGTTAAGTGAACATGGCGCAATTTGTGCCTGACAAAGTGTTTTGCGGGGTGTCCTGCTGCATTACTTTAACATGCAGGAAAGTGCGACTGAAAGTCATCGTATTTTGGTGGAAGTGTATGGTGACCATGCTCTAGCTGAGCGAACGTGTCAGAAGTGGTTTGCACGGTTTAGAAGTGGCGATTTCGGCTTGGCAGACCAAGAGCGAGCTGGACAGCCAAAAAAATTTCAAGACGAAGAATTGACAGCATTGCTCGAGCAGGATTCGTGTCAAACGCAGGAACAACTTGCAGCAGCATTAGGCGTTGATCAAACAACAGTCTCCAAACGCTTGAAAGCCATGGGAATGATTCAAAAGATGTCACATTGGGTTCCACATGAATTGAAAGACAAAGACGTTGAAAGACGAAAAACCATTTGCGAATTGCTGCTTCAACGACAGAGCAGAAAGGGGTTTCTGCATCGAATTATTACGGGTGATGAGAAGTGGATCCATTACGAGAACCCTAAACGAAAAAAGGCCTGGGTGAAACCAGGTGAACCAGGTCCATCACAACCAAAACGGGATATTCACTGTGCAAAGGTTATGCTGTGCATATGGTGGGATATGAAAGGTGTGGTGTACTATGAGCTGCTGCAACCGGGTGAAACTATGAATGGAGAACGTTATCGACGACAATTAATGCGTTTGAAGCAAGCTCTGGCCAGAACACGACCAGAATGGGAGAACAGACATGATAAACTTATTGTTCAACCTGATAACGCTCGCCCACATGTCGCAAAACCGGTCAAAACCTATTTAGAAAATGTCGGATGGGAAGTTTTACCCCACCCGCCGTATTCACCAGACGTTGCTCCTTCGGACTACTACTTGTTCGATTGCATGAACAACGATTTGATTGGACAGCGGTTTACTTCTTCAGAAGATATCGAAACATGGGTCTGACTGGATCGCTTCCAAGGATGAGGACTTCTTTCGCCACGGAATCCGTACATTGCCTGACAGATGGGCGAAAGTAGTGGCTAGCGATGGACAATATTTTTCTTAAGGTATTTATGTATTTTGTGTTTGTACTACAGCTTCAATGTGTGCGTACCAACCGCACGAATTAATTCCTAGACCAAATAGATTTCTGGGTTTTCGACATCTAAGGCCATGTTAGCTTGTCACGTCCCTCGGCGAGCACACTATCCGGGGAAAGAAAAGGGGAAAGAAAAGGAGAAAGCATTGGTGAAGGAAGGAAGCGGCCTGGGACCATTTCTATTCGACACCAAACCGGCATTTGCCTCGTGTGAATTAGGGAAACCTCATTCAGGATGGCTGCCCTGGGAAAGGTTTTTACACTTTTTGGTCCGAGTGCCCGCACCGGGAATCGAAAGAAGTTGCAGAAGAGATTGTTACACGGGGTAGGAAAGAGTAAAAAAAAATATGTGGACCTCCTTCAAATTAAGACTTTTCTTACTACTAGCTGCTTCTCTCAGTTATGTAATCTTCAGTGTACACTAATTTCTCCTGTTGTGTATTTTACTCTAAAGTCCCGAATCATCAAGATTAACTGTATGATACTTGAAGCTGAAATATGCGCTGGCCTTCTGGCCAGGTTTCTTGCTTTTGGTTGCTGCTAGAGGTCTCGTCTTAGTTTTCCCCCATAGCAGGGAATTGAACACACTATATTGAGTCACATTCTACTTCAGCTCATTAACTGTAGGTTAGTTATATTTAACTCATGCGAAGAGATACTTCTGTTTCATTTTAGGGTGGCACTCAATATGTTTAACTGTAGGCCTTGTCTTATACAGCCTTCCTGCTGACAAGGTACATGAATACTAATCAATCAATTGAAGTTAAATCTGCAGAGTCCAAGAAAGTGTTAGACTTGCCTAAGAGAGTAGAGTTAACGCTCTCTCGTCTCCGAAAGCGTGTTTCTATTGGAAGATTTCACTGTCGTCTCGGAAAGTGTTTCTATTGAATAATCCCGTCGTCTCGTCTCGGAAAGCATTTCTTTTGGAAGATCTACCTCTCGTCTCGGAAAAAATGTATTGGATAGCCCTGTCTCGTCTCAAAGTGTGCTTCTATTGAGAGATCTCCCTCTCGTCTTGGAAAGGTGTTTCTATTGGATAGCTCTTTCTCATTTCGGAAAATTTCTTTGTTGGAAGAGCCTGTCTCGTCTCGGAAAATAAATTTATATTGGAAGAGTTCCATCTCGTCTCGAAATATGTGAGTTTGTATTGTAATAGTTTTTTCGACTCGAAAATGTATTTTCCTATTGGAAGAGCTCTGTGTAGTTTCGGAAAAATGATTTATATTGTGCCTAATCTCGTCTCGGAAAATTCATGTTTGCAGTTGTTTCGTCTCGGAAAATGAAATTACACATTTCACTTTAACGTCCACAATCATGATCTCACAGTCACGTTTGTACAGTCACAAAAGAAAGTATTCTTTAGTTGACAAAATTTCTTTTCCTAATAACTCGACAACAAATTAACCTATTCGAGTACCGATTTTGGCAAGTTATCAAGTTATAACTATTCTAAGGATAGCAACAAAATGATCCAAATTAATACATTTGTTCCCGAGTTATTGGTAAATGAAAATTTGTCAACTGTCAAATGCTTTCTATCCCGTGTGTACCCTTTAAGTATTATGAATTGAAAGCAAAATTGTGTCGGAATTTTTGCTCAGTATTTTGGAGTACCTGTGTTGACTATAAAATTTGTATGAAAGGTGTCCCAGGACGGGACGGCCTTATACGGCTTTCTCGGATAAGTGTTTAACTATTCTTTCAACCTGCAGGTACATCTATGAAGCTTCCAATTACAGAAATAATTAAACAATTTAGATGACAAACCGTGCAAATTCCATTAAGGATTTCCTTCCATCTCCGAGTTCGTTGTGCTCTAAACACTGAAATTAATATGCGACGGACACCTGCGTTGCGTCCGCGAGAATCTGCAGCACATATTGGACACCGTTATGTCTATCATATAGTAAACAATAGACATTGTGTCACGTCCGAACAACTGAAATAAGAAGAAAGCCACTTGTACGATCTTCAGATCAATTCATGTACTGCAAGAATAGCACAAGGGCAAGATGTAGATTTCTATATTCTTTGAACGAACGTACTTGAAACGATTCGTCCTTGTTTCAAAAACAGCCATCATGAAATTCCATTATGGAGTTGCGAGGATTTTTGGTCCTACTTTATAGGTATCTCACAATTCACAGAGAGGTTATGGAGTTGATAGACCTAAATTTTTCAAGAATACACAGGATGAGCAAAACGTAGTCCCGGTGTTATACATCAAATAGATCTTGGAGTTTACTTGTATGCAAACAGGGTCGGTCTGAGGCAACTTGCCGCTCCGTACGATAGTAACATTTGCCGCTCTGTTATTTGTAGAAGGAACACACAAGTTGTAATATTTATTACGCTACTCGATCATAATTAGGCAGAATTAATGAAAACAAAGTTCTACTGAATAATAATAAATAAATCATTAATAAGTTGTAGATCGGTGAGAACTTACAAATTTAGCGCATATTCGTTAAATTTGAGTTACAAATATAAATTTTAGTTAATACAATTCATATATTTCAGTTTCTTTTGTAGTTTATGCTAGTTGTTGCCGCCCGGTGCAAGTGCACGTGTTGCAGATACGGAAGAGCTAGTTAAATGGTTAAAGAGTTTTATCTTATGGTACAGGAGGACTGGGTTAGATTCAGTTCGCCTGGGTATTGAAATCAAGTTGAGCATCATCATAAATTTCCCAGAGAGAGAGAGAGATTGGCGCGTCTTTTTCTATAGCGAACAATATGTTTCTGGTGTATGATCTAAGACTGGTTTCACACCACGTAATAAGCGGCGGCAAGCCGAAGTTGTCTGTAGAGTTGTTTAGTGTTGCTGTCAGCGCTTCTAACAAGAGTAGTGATCTAGAGAATTCTTTGGAATAAAATTCAGACCCATTTTCATATTTTGTATGCTGTGTGTGTACTCTCAAGAGGCAAAATAGTCTTAATACATTGTTTCCATGTCAGATTAGGTATGGAACAAGTAACTTTTTTTTTATCGTTATTAACGAACTTAAGCTCGTTAGTGATTTCTCTTTCTCTTGGCGTGGGAGACCCGGGTTCGATTCCCGGCAGGAGCTCATGTGGTTCGGATTCCACGTAAATCAGTAGGTCCACGTCTCATATAGCCTCGCTGCTGAACGAGACGCTAAACTAAAATCAACTCTCTCTCTCAAGGATTTCCATTAACCTGGCAAGTAATCCCTACCTTCCTTAGGGAAATCCCGCGCACACATCTTGCAAAGGTTTGAAACATACATTTTTCAATCGAGCAGGCATGACTTCGAGTGTCGTGTTCTAAACCGTACTCTCTACGTTGCGTTGTTTTTGAATTACAGCTGTCTGAAGTTCATTTCTCCCACGCTTTCAGCACCTTATATCGTCAAACTTATCCCTCACTGACCAAAGTTCCAGAGGACTTTTTTTGCTGGTTTCGGAGTCGGGAATCAGCTCCCGAAGTTTGTTCAAATAGTTTCTTACCACCCTGTATACATATGAAAATAAGATCTTCGAAAATTTGGCATTTTTGATGCTTCAGATACATGTAAGAATATTTCAACTATCGGAACTAATCATAACGTTGAAGAAACATTTTGAAACCATAGAAAGTCGTATTTAAAGTTACTCACTAAGTAAGATGCTTTGATGTGTTCAATTAACATTTGTATAGGTTTGGAAACAGCTGAGTACCTGTTGAACGTTAAAAAAAAGTTTCCTGCTCAAAAGCACAATTAGTAGTAAAAGCATTCCTTTCAACAGACGATCTGATACAGAAACGAAATGAGCTTTAAAAAGGAGTTTCAAGGGCCGAAACGAATAACTGTGAAATTCCTGTAGACATGTTCTAAATGATGGAACAAAACGTCAGCTGGGTTATTGTGCGTGTGAAATCTTAAATGTTCCATTGATTTGATAAGAAATCACAGGCTGTTCAAGGTTTTATGTTCAAGGTTAGGGTGTTCCGATAGAAGAAAGTCGGAAAGTAATTATGTATTTTTTTTTAGGTAAAAAACTTGGACAGAGCAATGCACTAATAAAATGATCTAATACAGAAACAGAAATCGAGAAGAATTAAAATTAAATATTATTAAAAATTAAAAGAAGTCTGAAGTTTAGTTGATTTTGAGTTTAACGTCTCTTTTAGCAGCGAGGCTATATGAGATGGGAGCTACTGGTTAACGTGTAATTTCAACCACTTGAGCTCCCGCCGGGAATCGAACGTGGGTCTCCCAAGCCAAAGGCACGTAGGCTAACCGCTTAGCCACGAATGAGTTCAAAAAGGAGTCTGGAGTAGTGGGATGAGAATAACGGAGGAAACAAGAGATCGCAAAGAAAACTCAGACACGATGTTGTCAATCACTAACTTGCTACAGCATCAAACCATTAATCCAAAGTGAGGGCTCTAACCCACGGGACCCGTCAGTGGCGTAGCACACTTTTGCGGGCCCCCCCCGCAAAGTATAGAGAAGGGGCCCTAGTTGTAAAGCCGACAGAAGTAAGGTTGAAGTTCTACTTCTTTAAATCTTTATTTATCGCAAGACTTCGGGGCCCTCTATACCTCGGGGCCCCCCCGCACTGCGGGGGTTGCGGGGGCAGCTGCTACGCCACTGGGACCCGTGTTAAAAAAAAAATCGAAACAAAGTTTAGTAAACTTCAAGTCGTGTTGATTTATTGAATGTTTGATTTGTATTTAACGTAAAGTAACAATATGTCCGCATTTTGGGAGTAAAATATTTCCTTCCATATACATTTTTTTAAAACTCCTTGAGTTATTGTCCATATTTTCTAAGCTCAAGTGTATTGTCAGTTCGATTTCAGACATTTCACAGGTAAAAATATGTTTGCGCCTTAATATTTTTCAGTTTCTTCTTTGAATACATACATACATACTGTACATATTATATATACAGTCTATATACGACGTGATTTAATTCTTATGTCCTTAAATACATATTGATAAGCTTTGTAATATCAAACAAGCGAAACTTCATAATTGTTATGCTTAAAGAAACCATTTCGTGATTGTTTTATACAATTATTATCTAATCCAATGGTTGCTACTATAAACTGGTGAAAAAATAACAAACCGCAACAATAAAATCTTTTGTAAGCAATATGCGTCACCAATGTCAAGAACATAAGATTGGTTCAATATTCATGGCTTTACATCTTCTAATTATAGGATTGATTTTACATTTATTGTCATTGTTAAATTGGGAAAAAAATATGCTTTACAATCAGTTCACACGATTAATATATGATTGGCATTGAAGAAAAACTTTGATGGGTGATCATGGCAGTGTTGCCAATCTAGTCATTTTATGGTTTAATCTTGCCATTTTCACGTTATGTTTATGCAGTGGAAATTTAGTTATTAGCTATGATTTTGGGCAATTTTACGCTCTTAATTGACAATTTATACACATTTCTCTTTAGCGATAATTAAACATTTTTGTAAATAAAAAGTTATTTTATGATATCAACAGAAAGAAACAAATTGGCTTGTGTTCGTAGTAGCTAATGCTTACTTCTATACCACTGTGAAGTCTCACATAACACACTGTAAGGGCAAATCATGATTTCGTGTATTCCGCCTGGCAATAGCTAATTTCAACGCGGTCTTATTGCATATTAAATATTCAAAGGTTTATTTATTTTTGTTTTTCGGTAACGTGGTGTACTTTCAGTGTCGCGCTAATCAACAGTGTATTGACCTATAACCAACATTACAGTAAGAATTGGGATCAGAGCAGTGTTCGAAGTGAAAAAGAAACGCAGAAGCGTTAAGTTTTATTACGATGTTGACTGAAATACAGTCAGGGTATGTTGCCTAAAAAGTCGCATTTCTATTTACGTAAGGTTTGAAAACCATTGGAACCTTCTTTGTAGTTACGGGCGGATACGGAGAGCAGAGCCCTGCAAACCCAGGCCCGAAGACGGCCCGGCCCGACCCGAATGGATCTGAATTCTGTGCCCGGCTCGACCCGGCCCGGCCCGGCCCGAATCTCGAGCCGGGCTCTAACCGGGCCGGGCACATTTCGGGCCGAGCCGGGCCGAAACGGGCCGGGCACAAATCGGGCCGAGCCGGGCCGGCCCGACTCGGCCCGAACACTGTGAAAGACGGATCGGAAACTAATGTTGGCAGCCTGTGTTAATCGTAATGTGTTTGGCATGGGCGGCGATTAGGGGGAGGCAAAGGGGGGCAGTTGCCCCCGCACTTTTTTTAAGTAACCAATTAATGTATATAGTTTCATTTGGAAATGTAACGATTTTGTATGTGTTACTGATTAATAGGAAAAAATGCTGCCATATAATATTTGCTGTTGCGTGAATATGTATTGGTTGTCTTTCCGTGGAGTAAAGAAAGCTACAGTAATTGCGTTTTAATCGCCACAGAAAATAACCCCAAAAAATAACCTATTGGAGCACAATTTCAGCATACTTTCATTTCTTCTTACAAGGGCTCGATATGTTAGTGAGAAGCTTTGAAGCTAATCGAAAGAACATTATGCAAAAAAAATGTAGGGCCTATTTACCAAGTTATTCTTTAATTGCACAAAAATTGACAGTTCCTAAAATGTCTTTTCTTCTTTCTAAAGTAAGGAATATCGATTAAAAAGAGCGTGATAAGAAACAACTTCTACCTTTTCCATTGTTTTGTAGTGTAATATACGAGTGAAGTGTTGTGTTTAAGGATGTACGAGTGTATATAGAATAAAATTTAGTAAATTGAACATATTTCTAGGTTTTAAGTATATTTTATATAACTGAAGTGTGGATTGTAAGTATTGTTGTGTTTTGATGTGTTCCAAGAAAGTGAAATCTGCACCCAATGGCAACGAACATATTTCAAGAAGTTGCAAAAGCAAATATTTCTTTAAATGTCGTAGCATATGCTTGTAGTATTTACTGTCTTTCATTTTCTAAGAGTAATAACATACATTTAATAGCATGTGTGGAATTAAATATTAAGTTTTTCATTAATCCTCAGTTTCAATATAACTTTTGCAAAACAAGCATCATTATTCATTACTATGATTAATATTATCCTTTCTATTTATTTTTTTTGCAAATTTATTAAATAATCGGATCACAATTTTCCAGACAGAATTTTAAGATATTCATGAGCAAGGAATTAAATCTCTTCTTACACTTTCGTTGTTTAAGAGTACAAAGGGCTAGTATCTACTTGCGTTGTTCTTCTCAATTTACTTAATAAACTATTATATACGATATACGGTATTTTAACTGAAAATATAGTATCCTATTAGTTATACAACCTTTCGTCAAACAAAATGTTAGAAACAACCAGGAAAACTAACATTTATATACAAATATTCAGATCATGTCTTGCCCCCCCCCCCACTTTTAACGTCCAACCGCCGCCACTGGTGTTTGGGAAATTAACTCTTTATTCAAGACTGTAAAGTACTGTACTTCTACTACTCTTATTACTACTACTACTACTACTGCTATTATTATTAATAATAATAATAATAATAATAATAATAATAATAATATTTTTATTATTATTACTGCTATGAGCGTCAGAGTTGACATGTCTGGTGGTACATACTTTACAATCTAAGTACAGAAAAAATCGAAGAAATACTAGTTATTATGGCCAGTCTGCGTAGTCTGGCCAGTAGAATGCATTCACGTCTGGTGCTAGAGGTCGTCGGATCGATCCCTCCTCGTGTTATGTGAGCTTTGTTGTGGACAAAAATCGTGAGCGTGGGAGTTTTTGGATTAGACCGTTTTCGTCCACTGTCTTCATTCCACCAATTCATCCATCATCATTCATACGTCTTGAGCCGTAATTGCCTAAAGAACATATGAGAAAGTCAAGTCCTTGACCTACTAATTAGAATTTGTTCCGCTACATTAGACCACGGAGGCCGAAACCATGAACTGGCGTGTTCATAAGATTAGCGCAATTTGTAGTAATGTTCAATTAGCACGGCAGATTCCAAATCATATTACATGTTCCTGTATTCTTTATAATTCGATGCTACAATAATAATAACAAAAAACAATGATCAAATAAATCACCCAGACCCCAGGATCGATGAAGTGTTCCTGGAACGGTGCGTAACAAGTAAATAACAGAGCTATATGACGGAATGCGAGACAGTAAATCAAAACAAAATCCACACATATCATTGTTGATCAAAAAATATCTCAAAAGTCCCCTGAATGAAAAATGTATAGATATCAGCTATCAAAAATGCCTCTTAACATCACATATAATAGAAGGGATAGTTGATATTAAGAAAATGGAAATATAAGGTTTCCTAAGAAACCAATAGTGCAAAATGAACATCGCTTTACTGTATGCCCTTGTACGCATCGAATAGCACGGAAACAGAGTCAACAGTTTCAGGCTTTAGAGCATTTCTCCGTTCCTGAGTACTAAAATCTCTTTCAGTAGACGCACTAGAAGCAGGGATGACGAGATACTGACGCGTTAATTTACACAATTTTGGTAATGTTTGTTCTTGTTGCTTCCACCACTGAAGTATATCTAGTTCTCTTACACATGATGACATGTTGAGGTAGATGTCTACTTCATCATCAAATTCACCAGAGACTGAATGTCTATCTTCCCAATCCATTAGTTTATTCTTCTTGGTAGGTGGTTCCAAGTTATGCCAACTATCCTAAAGGAGACGATGGTGAGAAATAAATGAAATAGTGGAGTAACTAAAGTGGAAGGAAACAGGAGAACGCCGCGAACCCCCCACACGGTGTTTGTCCACCACAAAGTTCACTTGGCGAGAGCTCGGATCAAACCAGGGACCCCATACACCAGAGGTGAACGCTCAACCGCTGAGCCACCGTTCCAGGAACACCTAATCGACCCTGGCGATTTGGTGATTTATTTGATCATTATATTTTGTTATATTTGTAGCATCATACTATAAACAATACATGAACATGTAACACCATTCGATATTTGCCTTGCTAATTGAACATTACTACAAATTGCACTGATCTTATGAGCACGCCAGTTTATGGTTTTGCCCTCCGTGGTCCAATGGTAGCGTACCAAATTCTACTTACTAGGTCAAGTACTTGACTTTATCATACGTTCTTTAGGTAACTACGGCTCAGGCTGAATGGATGATGATGGGATGAATTGGTGGAAAGAAAACAGTGGGAGGAAGCGGGACCACCCCAGAAACTCCCATGCACACGATGTTTGTCCACAACAAAGCTCACATAGCATGAGCAGGGATTGATCCGACGACCTCTAGCACCAGATGTGAGTGTTTTTTCTATTGAGCCACTGGGGGGCCGCGGTGGCTCAGTGGCAGAGCGTTCACCTCTGGTGCTAGGGGTCTCGGGTTCGATCCCAGCCTCCGCCAAGTGAACTTTGTGGTGGACAAACACCGTGTGCGTGGGTTTTCTCGGGGTTCTTCCGTTTCCTCCCACTTTCTTCATTCCACCATTTCATTCATTACTCATTATCACCGTTTCCTTTAGCCTAACCGGCATAAGCGTGGGACGTAAAACTCAAAAAAATCAATTCAATTCTATTCTATTGAGCCACTAATCTCCCTCTTAGATCAAGCATCGGTTCACATTCTACGCAGACCGGCCATAATAACTAGCATTTCTCAATTTTATTCTGTACTTAGAAGGTAAATTCGGTACCATCAGACATGTCAACTCTGACGCGAAGTCGTAGCACTTGTAGTAGTATTAGCAGTGGTCGTAGTAGTAATAGTAGAAGTAGTAATAGTAGTAGTAGAAATAGTAATAGTATTACCAGTACATCACAGTCTTGAATAAAGAGTCAGTTTCCCAAACACATTACGATTAACATAGGCTGACAGTAAGACCGTACAAACACGGCAAAAATAGAGGTAGTGGAGGACATTAAAAAAACAAATAGGCTGACAACATTAGTTTCCGAACCGTCTTTCAGACTATCGGGCCGAGCCGGGCCGGCCCGGCCCGATTCGGCCCGGTTAGGGCCCGGTCCAGTTTGATATTACTTGAAACGGGTCGGGCACCGGGCCGAATCGGGCGCGCCCGGCCCGTGCAGGGCTCTGATGGAGAGACTGATCCCTCCAACAAGTTTCTGAAAATAAATAAATAATTATATTATGTTGTATTTATTAGTGAAAATTATACATGATAATGTTCAAAAACCGACTTTTTATATTAATTTCCTGTGGGAAAACTCAAGGTCCTCCCCCCACTCGACTGAGGAGTATTCCAAACCCCCATAAGATTCGCCTCCACAGCAGACACCCCCAAAATCCATCCATGTTAGGATGGGCATTTATATGTATTAAGACAACAAAATACACACATACACGAGAAACAATTCAATACGGCACATCAAAATATAAACTAGATGAACTGCTTTGAAGACACCTTATTTTAAAAACAAAAGGTAGGAAAAAGGTAACAAAAATCTGTGTTGTTAACTTAGAAATTATTTCTACGTAAGAAATAAAATATTTTTCCGTGCAAAGCTTTTCATCAATTACTATGTATAAAAATAGATTTATTAAAGGTATTTAGCATCTACTCTCCCGTGATGCTAAATATGTCTTGATCACTGAAAAACCAGAGGCGGTATGGCATACCACCGCATACCATTTCGACCACTGGTTCGCAGAGAATTCAATTCAAGGAATGTTTAGTATCTCTAGTTAACAGATGTAGCCAAGAGGGAAGCCCGGGAGTTTAGACCTCCCGAAAATTAGATAAAAGGGGAAAATACTAGCAAAGAAGATTAAATAACAATTTTACATGAAAACAAAACAGTCGGACTTTCCCCGAATTGAAATTTCTCACTCTGGGTCTGCTGGTCAATAATGCGGGCAATGAGTTCTGTAAATCCTTTACACGTTCAAGAAGAATATTATGGTATACTTTAAGTATTACGGTAAAACTATGGAATGTACTGGTTGCTTTTTTTTTTTTTTTTTTTTTTTAAGGATCACAAAGTAGGAATTTTAAGATTCTATTGTTAGTAGTACGTGCGCACGGGAACTCTTATATGAAACATTTAAAAAATGCTATATATACCGAGAGCAAGAGTTCAGTTCATTAATGGAGCCAATCACTGGTAACTGGGACGTTAACTGTGGCTATCCACACATCATATCCCTAGAGCAAAATCGGTTGGCCCAACGTTGAGAAAATGATGGCGATGCTACATACCAACAGTGGTGCAACACCAGGTTTGGCCACTTTGGCTATAATTTCCCCGCGGTTCCCCGACATTTAGCCAACGGTAAATTAACTTATTTCTTGGTTGAGTGAATTCTAGTATCGTTGCGTAAAGCTCGGGAGAATAGTTAATTGCCCAACCATACATTTAACCAACGTTGGGCCAACGTAAATTCTTCTGCTATACGCTCGCACAGACCGTCACTCACCGTTTTGACCAAATTCCAACGGTGGGCCAACCAACCTTGTTTCTAGGATTCCTACTGAAACCAAGAAGTTTCACATTGCACCGTTAGATAGTAGCAGATATCCTCCAGCGCCTACACAAAATTGGAACTTATCTACCAAAGTATATATAATAAATTTAGTATTAATTTTAAGGGCTGAACAATTTTTAGCTATGTAAGTCATATGCTACATTCTGACAGTTTCTGCTGCCAACACTGAATCGCGGGAAGAAAAAAGGGTACAAGATAGGTTTTTAGTAGTAGAGAGTAAACAAAAAGTTATGGAGAATACAATGGAAAATTTCCATCTGTCATAGAACATTAATAATTGCCAAACGAAATGGTTAAGACTAAGAACAAAACACTGGCATTCCTATTTGATAGCCGATCTCATTTGCTTGGAATGTTTTATCACACTATCCGCCATTTACGTTCGCAGCATCTCAAGCCAAGATGGCCCCACAATTACATATCTGTACCTAGAGTTGCCAACCTTTCAATGAAAAAAAGTTTGGTATTGACGAAAGATAAAAACGAACAACTATTAAAATTAATGAATCGTTAAATAATATCCACGAACGCTTTTATAGAATGTTAAAATGATAGTGACTTTTATTTTGATTGTCAGTTGTTTGTTGTGTGTTAAAAACAACGTATGTGACTTTAATGCCAAAATAAATGTACATTATTACAATACAAGTATAGGAGAAAACTGATGTGCTCCACTAGGGCTCCTAAAAACGCAATGCAGTCACAAATGCACTACGTAAGATTATTTAATATCTTACCTATATATGCTACAGATATATTCTTGAAGTATTTAATGAATAATAACATACGTTCATAAACAATGCAGAATTTAACTATCTACTATGGCTACATTAATGATTATAATATGCTGATATCTATATACAAGGGGTGAAAAAGTAGGTATACAGTTTATTTCTTTTATTATTATTATTTTTAGATAATCATGGCTTGTAATCATAAGCAGTGCTAGGAATTGTCTGCTGGGGGGGGGGGAGAGCAGACCTTTTGGTCGGTCTCGGAGGTCTTGGTGGGTGGCCATCTTAAAAGGTGGTATTTTTATTTTTTGTAAAAAAAAAAAAGTTGGGGCAATGTCCCAATAACTCCGCCCATGTTTGTAATCCATCGACCAACGGAAGTGGATAATACTAGAAGACAGAATGCTGGAAAGGTTTGACGGAAATGAGCTACAGAATTTGATACAGCAGTATGTAGACTAAAAGTCTACAAATTATAGAAATTGGATAGATTGTGGATTATTATTTTATTTACTAGACCAATGTTATCAAAAATTATAACAGATATAGTGCTTATCCAAGTATGTAGAAATTAGAAGCCAAATATATAGTCAGCAACTATACAGGCTGATGCCCACCTTTCATACAGAAGACTTAAGTGTTCCGAATCCGCCCTTTCAGCAATAGTTGTGTTCTAAGTGACGATCAACACTCTTGACAATTGCCCGACAACGCATTTTTCTCTTCAGAATACATTTTTCCTCGGGTGCATAAGGGACAGCTCATTTCACTTCTGTTGGGCTTTCCAGAAATAGAACTCTTTTAGCTATATAGTTACCGTACTTGCCTTCAGGGCAGGAGACCTGGGTCAGATTCCCGGTGTCAGTTCAAGTGATTTTGATCTCACGTAAAGCTATAGGTTCCCGTCTTCCATACATCTTCGCAGAATGGGACACGATTTGATGTTAATTAAATCAGATTTCCCGAAACAGGAAACTGTGCCTACCTTACGAGAAGAAAGGCGGTGTCTCAGAAGTTCAAAATCAGTAGTCCATCGGGTTGCCATCGAAACTCCACTGGGATATCTGTAAAGGAAATAGCACTAATTCCGGTCCTAGTTACCACCCGTCTGCAGAATGCCAGGTTGAGAAATTAGACATCTTGTTTTAATGCAGTTCCACATGGTTAATCTCCGCTTCTTATAGGGTCGGGATTTCATTGTTGTAAACATCTAAACATGTTCTTGATAATGCATACCATTCATTGACATTGTTGGCAGTGCGATGTAGCTTTACATTTTCTCCTGTAATAAAATCGAGCCGTAACCATAAATCCGCATGGATACCGGTAACTTTCGGTCCACTGACACACGCAATTCGTGCTTTTGCATCGATACCACTGTACATAATTGCTCGAATCTTTCAAAAATCGATCTGGTATATATACACACATCAATACACACTTCATCTACCATGGTTACAAACTTGGACAGATCTCCTGTTGTGTAATACTCACTTTTCTGTAACTGATTGCCCATTCGATGACAGGACTGGCTCTCAGCGTATTAACACGCCTTATTGGATTATCCTGAAACGTAACTTTTTACGAATGACATGATATATGGTTAATTCGGACACATTAAACAGGTGGCAAAAGCATACTGTAGCAGTGGATTTTCTAAACATTTCCAATGTCTTAATTCCATAAAGCACTGGTGGTGTCATCTTTGTTGGTGTTTGCATTAGATGTGGGTTAGTTGGTCATAGTTCGGTCACTGTGAATATAGTCACATCATCATATTGACAGTGGAACGTCCAATAGCAAATCCGTGCTCTTGGCACTGTAAAAACAACTTACATTTGCATCCTGAAATGCAGAATCTATTCACCGCTATTACTAGTAGACACAACGGACTCCGCCAAAGTGATTCAAGTTACATGTGTCTCTCACGAACTGTACCTTTTGGACTTAGAGCTATATGGAAGTCTGCACTTTTTCCTGCAGTCTCAATTTGCCTGTGTTATAGAAAAGTTATGCACTAATTTGTTATTTTGATTTTGTAATTCTCTCTTTATTCGAGCTTTGCATACGCACTGAAGCAAACAGTAAAATAAAATAAAACGATGAAACATTCTACGTCGCAACACAATCAGTTGGAGGCGTGCGGGATATGTCTATAGTAAAAATCTGGATAGGTCCGATAAATGCAGAAAAGATGGAAACCATATCTACGCATCTTTTTATGTTGTGTTTTGTGTAAGTATGTGTTTTGCACGTGACAGTCTTGCATTCTGTAACAGTAAGAGTAAAAACTCTTGTATATCATGTGCAAGCATATAAAAATCTGATGAAGATGAGACGTGCCGTAAAGAAAGGAAAAGATCAGATACGCTTCTAAATCGATTCGCAGATCGAAATTACTTAATGCTTCACGATACACTCATTAGTTTTCAATGAAGTACAGAAGCAATCGGTCTTTATAACTATCATCCGGTGGCTTGCATTCACTTCGTAACAAATTTTCAAATTGCAAGCAAATTATTTTTAAGCCTAAAATATTAGAGTTCTAGCATGGATTTCTGAGCACGCTTTCGTGTAGAAAATTTTGTTCGGGGAAGACGAAATCAAAATGTGGTGAGGCTGCATTGAGAGACTATTTGCTAAAGGACACTCTTATACACAAGTAACGTGTTATTACAATTTAATTCTGGGGAATGCGGTTAGGCACTCCGGGGGCAAAAACCTTTCCCGGAAGTATGCCTGGTAGAAACATTTGAGTACCACTCAACCCGCCAAATAACCCAGAAGTGTTCTGGTCGAAACACGTGATCCTAATGAGAATTGACTGTACCTTACTCATTGTAGATGTCTAAAGGTACAGGAGCCATAAACTGCAACATGTTTAACTTGGAGGTAGTTGATGAACCGCAAACTTTTTAAGATTGAGTAGTTAGTTATCAGGTGTGATGATTGATTTGGGGACCAGGTGTGAGGAAGATTACATACGTTTTTAGGAGAATCTCAAGTATAGGTATAACCAAGTTTTTCAAAAAGATATTATCTGAATTTTTTTCAACTTTCGAATCTATAGTATTATAGTACTTGCACCCGATGTCAAAAGGCTGAATTTTACGGAGGCTTAAGGAGCCAATAGGCCGTGTCAGGTTACGTACTGGGTGGAAGACTGAACACATTTTAGGTAAATTTGCACCCGTAAAATCATATGTGTATACTTGGGTGCACGCAACTACCGTATACACTCGAATTTAAGACGCGCTTCTCCCGCTAAAATTTCAAGTATAAAATGGGGGCTGAATCTTGGAATTGCATACAAAACCGTAGTTGTGCGTCTAAGATTCGACTATATACGGGTATCCCCTTGATTAAGTTCCGTCCTTTATTGTTCCGTAGCACACGATGGAAGGAGTTAGTTCAATGTAGAATTGTAAGATTAGAACTATTCCAAAGCCGTTGGATAAACTTGTTCTTAGCGCCTTCAAATATAGTATGTCGTCTAATAGATTTTTGAAAAACCGAAATAGACTTTAAAAAGAAAAACTAAAAAGGGAAGATTTTTTTTTTCAAAATCTATTTTCAGTTTTCGCTTTTTAAGATCGAAATGTATATACAAACATGGATGACCGAATAGAATCGGCTAAAAATTGCAGCTTGTGTGTTCTGTGATACACTTAGATGTCTAGGTAGAAAAATGAAATCTTTCGTTCCACGCTTATGCCGGTTAGGCTAAAGGAGACGGTAATTATGAGTAATGAATGAAATGGTGGAATGAACAAAGTGGGAGGAAACGGGAGAACCTCGAGATAAACCACGCACACGGTGTTTGTCCACCACAAAGTTCACTTGGCAGGGGCTGGGATCGAACCCGGAATCCCAAGCACCAGAGGTGAACGCTCTACCACTGAGCCACCGCGGCCCCAGCTCCAAGAGTTGAGTTTAATGTCCCGTTCAGCAGCGAGGCTATGTGAGACGTGGACCTATTGATTAACGTGGAATCCGAACCACGTGATCTCCCGCCGGGAATCGAACCCGGATCTTCCGCGCCAAAGGCGCGTACGCTAACCGCTTAGCTCCGAAGGAGTTCTTAGCTACAAGAGGTTGGTTGGGCAACTTCAAAGGGAAAAATGAAATGAAATTAAATCTTTAAGTTTTACGTCCCACGGTTATACCGGTTAGGCTAAAGAAGACGGTGATGATGAGAGATGAGTGAAATGGTGGATTGAAGAAAGTGGGAGGAAACGAGAGAACCCCGAGAAAACCCACGATCACGGTGTTTGTCCACCACAAAGTCCACACGGTGCGAGCTGGGATCGAACCAGGGACCCCAAGCACCGGATGTGAGATTTCAAAGGGAAAAAAATCTTACGTGATATGGGTTTATTTTACGTCTCATGGTTATGCTCTTTAGGCTAGAGACGGGTCATTCACGAAAGTGAATAATTATAAACGAACCTGTAGAATGAGAATGAGGGAGGCAAGGAGAACCTTGAGAAATTTCACGAACCATATATTGCCCGTCACAAATTCTCATGAACAAGGATCAAACCAGAGACTCTGGAAACCAGTGCTCAAGTCTTGCCACTGAGCCATGGTGTCCCCTAATCTCCCGCCCACCTTTAAAAGAACCTGGAAGAAATATTGCGACCCATTATGGCACATCCGATTTTAAAGTCCTGTGTTAAATCTCTAATAGTGTCATGCGAGTTTTGTATAGAAAGCTCTGCAAAATGAATCACTCTTTTACAAGTCTAATACCAAAATAAGCAAACGTTTAAAGTAAAAATTTCATTCTTGTGTGTTATAATTGTACATATTTTAGTAAATTTAAAGTTCAACATAATACTCTAAAACCATTTTCATAATAATTTGCTATTTTCTCCAATGTTGATTCTTTAAAAAAATAAGTTCTTTTATTGTTTAAAAAGTAACGTAATTTCTAAACTCTAAAACAAACACAATAAATTTCTAAAGTAAATTTAAAATTCCCTTAGCACAATGTAAAGAACAGTGGTTTTATGCTTCCATACTCACGATAAAAATAATTTTACGGTTTTCATTAACATAAATACAATGACACACAAACGTACATATGCAACAACGTTTACAACTTTATTTAGAGAACAAGATACGCAAAATAAGTGAAATTATTGTTAACAGGCATTAAGGTTACTGTGCCCACCCCCTTGTCCGAGCACTTCGCCTTTTCGCCACCAGATGCTCACTTTTTCATTTAGCAATCACTGCTGGTACCTCTACTGGGAAGAACTGAAAGATCGTACCGCTCAGTTTAAATGTGTCCAGGATATCCACAATTGAAGTGGGCGGGGAGAGGAATCCAACATTTTTTTTTTCCTTCGTGCACCTGCAGTCAGTCAGCAAGCCGTGTTGTTCAGCCGCAGGGCAAAATCTCAACCATTGACGGGTAACAGAAATCTTTTCTTTTTGCAGGTAGGAATAGAGTTTTTGTACGAAAAACGTGAATTAGGTTGCAAAGAGCGTCATTCGCATCGCGTTGACAAATTTTCTTTCGTCCGTTTATCACATGAAGCTCTTTTCTTTTTTTTTTTTCGATTATTACCAGAATATGAGATAAAAAAACCTAAATGGTTCTTTGTATACAGAAAACAAACAATACCAATATTTTCTTACATATCAGTATTATATGATTTTTTTTTTTTTCATGAAGTGTATGATGCTTGAAAAATGGACAGAATGAATTTTGATTTTTCTATTTGTCCCTATCCTTCTGAGTAGAGAGAATGCTGTGGCGCAACTAAAGGGCCTGCAGGGCCCGCAACATTGAGAGGCCCAGAACAGAAAGAGGCCCATTTCAGTTTCGAAGTTAAACTTTATAATGTTAGGATGTTAAAAATTATGTGATGTTTCAACTATATATCATTTTTACCTGTGAAGACGGTAACACCTGAGCGATTATTTAGTAAATTAAATCCCAACAAAACTTATACTGACCAGCGAAAACATTATGACCACTCGCTACTTTTTGAACGAAATCATCGGGCTGAGATAAGAGCTACAAGGCATATCACAACCGCGCGCCAAACACGACAAGAATCTCACTCGATTAGTCAGTGTGGTGCTTGAGCCTTGAATGGGGAAGGACGACGATATATCAGGGTGACTAAATGGCTGGGAGCTTCATTTCGGAAACAGCGCGACTTGTCGAGTTTTCGCGATCTGCAGTGCTTATGTATTTCAAAGATGGGAAAAGGACAGTGAAACCAGCATCGAACCAAACAACAAAAAGTGGGGCGACTACATCTCATTAAAAATGTCGTAGACTCTCGAGGTTGGTACAGAAGAATAGACGAAAACTATAGCACAATAATAATAATAATAATAATAATAATAATAATAATAATAATAATAATAATAATAATGTGCTTTTTTTGCATATGAGCAAGTTGTGACTCACTGATAGAACATAGAAAGTCAAAACTGTTCTCTGTAAATTTTACGTGACTCATGGATGTGGATAGAGGGGGTCCGTTAAAAATTTTGCGGGGAGGCCCATTCGTCCTTACTTACGCTACTGAGAGGTAAGGTAAAATAATAACACCAATATATACATATATATAAACTCCTGGCGCAACAGTCCCTTGTGATCTGAGTCTGCAGCGGGCTTATGTTAGTGGTCAGCACAACTACACCCAACGTAGCCGGCTGTCTAGATTGAAGTCCGCTATCTTTTAGTTTCCCAACTTTTCTCTCGATGTTTGGTCAACACAGCAATGTTTGAGTGACACACCGGGAATTAAACTCTGGACGACGCACACCGTATCACTTTCGCTAATCTTTTGGTAAAATTCAGGTTAGGGTGGTACTGAATTATTTTTGGAATATGCCATTTCTCATAAGGTAAAGTTCAAAAGTATTGTGACATAATTAAAAAGCTCATTATCAACCACGTATTCTTGCCTCTAATATCACTAAAAGTTTTCGAGATATGTGTCAAAAATGGTTGAAACACTTGAAGTTAGTTTAGTAACTTGAAGAAGATAATGGCCTTATACATACACAATTGCTCCAATTTTTATTTTTATTCTTCTCTCTCGTAAAGAAATACAAAATCATAATTTCAACCATTTTGGTACATTTTTCATAATTTGAAGGGCGAACAGCCGGTTTCTTTCCTTACGTTTTGAACTTGGGATTTATATTCTTCTTGTCACTTATCGTGAAAGTCATATAATGACATAGGTCCCAAAGCTAGAATATATTATGCGACAGAGGTAATGACAATTTCATCTTTAAGATCTATTAAATTTGACATTTATTGAACGATAGCGGTTTTATAATACGAATAAATTTTTCGCAATAAGGTGCATATAGTGGTCGTAAGAAATGACAAAAGCTACCATTGACCTTTAGAGTTTGACTGATGCTTTTTCGATCATGGTCTTCCCCTTAAATTTTGTAAAGGACAGTATCATTTTAATTATCTTGGCCTAATTTCCTAAAGCCTCTCATTCGTACGCTAAAAGAAAAATTTCTATTTTTTTATGTATAAGAATTCAGGGAATGCAAATTTATTCAAAATTCGTTTACAATTAAAGTCGGCTAAACAGATATTCCTTTGAGATTTCTGTATTTTGAAAACAAATTCACGATTTCAGTTCTTTGTCTTTACTTGTTTCCATGTTTTTTTTTATATCAATACTGTATGATCAATTCCAAGAATTATTTTAGTTCCCCGGCACATCCATTTATAACAAGCTCCAAATACTGCTACAATTTTAATGTGGTTTCAGGAGAATCTGCATATCTCATCCTTTTGTTACTCTCTCTATATTCATCTACTATGTAAACAAACATCAGTGAAAGAAAGAGGCTGAGAGCTAACACGTGCTCCGTGAGGAACGTTGTCATTCCTTTTACTGACATATCTAGAGAGTCTAGTGTTGCCACGAGACAAGACGAGATTTCTGGCTGTGTCGTCTCGTCTCATATCGAATGGTTCTGTCTCGTCTCGTGGCAACACCAGAAAGGCTGAGGCCCACAAAAGAGCTGTTATACCAAGTGGTTAAAATTACAACTTTTAACCAAGTTTTGTTTGGTAGCACAACACACAACACGACTGCAATCTTCCAGCAACGGCTGCTTAGATTCGACTGAACCAGTAATTACTTCGATAGGAACATTTGTCAATACCGTCAGTACAGTCGAAAGGCAAGATTTCCCCATTTATTCTGATATCCTTTTTTCAGAACCCCTGGCGCCACTTCAACAAATAAGGAGGCCTATGTAACTTTCCCATTTAAAAAATGGTTTAGCTTCGAATAACATCATAAAACAATAAAAAAGATACATTTTGTTGTCAAATCAGCATCTTTTCAAAACTCAGTATCGAGAAAGGCTGACACGTTTCTGTCTTGGTTCGGAACGAGAAAGACAATGAAACAATAGTTAGTTACTGATAAAATTGCCACTTCTACTTGTACTTCTATAACAGGATTTTTATACGTAGATATTTCCACCAGCCCCCGGAATAAAATCTTCTGAAACACTGATCTCAATGAACGCTTTACATTTGTATTTGAATCTAGAGCACTATCACAAAATAATTAAACTTGAATCGATTGAAAAATGGAAGTGAAAGCTGTTTGTAAGAATCATTTTTTAAAAATTCTTTAGGTATTCCCTGTTCTTTGTAGGATTTGAAACATTGAATCATTTGGATCATTTGAAATAATAAAAGATGGTATACATTTCGAAGGCAAATAATTTATTCCGGGTTAATAAATTTTTGAGCAAATTCAGAAACTGTGTTTGTATTTTTCGAGACACGAGACGAGACATTTCACAAAAAGTTTCGTATTGTATCGTGTCTCGCTTCAAAGAGTCGAGTCCCGTCTCGTTGGAACACTAAGAGAGTCTTACGCATTCTCTTTCCAAGAAAGTGAAACTTGAAAAGCACATTCAGTCAATTGTTATCATAGAATATACTATGGGCATAGTCACTGATGTGTAGAAGGTGACACAGGCGGAATTTGTTCTTATGGAGCCCTTGGCGAGTTGGAGCCGTGGGGCTCTATTATTTGGATTGGAAACATTGGTTCAAAAATATTGTACATTTAGCATACATATACATATACATATATATATATACATATATATATATATACATATATATATATATATATATATATATATATATATATATACATATATATATATATATATATACATATATATATATATACATATATATATATATACATATATATATATATATACATATATATATATATACATATATATATATATACATATATATATATATACATATATATATATATACATATATATATATATACATATATATATATATACATATATATATATATACATATATATATATATACATATATATATATATATATATATATATATATATATATATATATATATATATATATATATATACACGTACATGTGTGTTACATATACTTTAATTAATGTGTGGACCTGCGGACAAGGTATAGTTCGCCCGCCCCAAAAAACCGCCTCTGGGGGGTGGGTTCGAAGCGCACTCCTGAAACATAGAATTATGCTAATCGTAATTTTCTGAGATAGACTACCCCCGAGGAATAAGTAAATAAATAAATAAATAAAAATAGTTTCGTAATGTTTATCTTCCGTATACGAGTAATTGAAAAATTTTAGTGTCTCAACAATGAGAGCTGTATACAGGTGATTCTGGCCCAAATTTTCGGCTCTCTCCCCCACGGTTGTTTTAAGAATTTTTATCTATTATCTACTCCCTTGGAGTAACTGTTGCTCTGTATTTTCATGGGCTTGCAACCGTCAGAATGAATATCTTGGCTGCTTTCCCAGCTACCCATTCAGCATGCAATAGATACATGCAATAACAATCAAATCCCACACAAACTACTCTACCCATCAAATATTTTAACATAGAAAATTCTTTTACGCAACGTATTTCGTTTGTTTAAAATGGAATAGACCTAAATACAACTTTTTTTTTAATGTTCTGGAAATTCGATAGCGAGATCGCTCACATCAAAAAATGAGATAATTAGTGCTCTGACAATCTGGTAGAAATTCAACATGCCATATATACACATTACTGTGATTACATTGCTATTTATTCAATGATTATTTTGCTTAGAGCTTTCTTACTCTCCAGGGTACTCTTCAAGGGTATATAATTACTCTTCACTTATGTCGCGAAAAATATTCAGCTTGCAAATTTATTTCGAGAACTTCTCATTCCCTAATACATGTTTATTCTCTGAATTTGTACGTACAGCCGACAAACTTACATAGAATCTCAACAGAGTTCAAATGTGAGGTGTCTGCTGGGAAGCACAGGTCAGTTGTATGGGAGGGGCTTTTAGAGTGCAATTCTAGGAACACTGTGGGCTTTTAGAGTGTAATTCTAGGAACGCTGTAGGGGGCCATCCCGCTCCACCTGAGACAAAAAAAATCTGGAGGCACACAACTAGTTCACACTGGCTATAAACAAGTTCTGGCGCAACAAAGTTCTGAATGAAATATATATATATTTGCTATTCCATTTTCCGAACAATAACATTTACCGATGACCTGTTAGCCCCTCCACCACAGCCACCATGAAAACAAATTCAATCGGAATTTGTCCAGCTCGTTTGATCACGAATAATTATCGTTTGATCCCAACGCATACTGATCTATTACACACAATTTGGCTAGAGCTTGTTAGCCCTTGATAATCGACATGTATCATTCCATAGATATTTCAATCGTAAATAGGTAAGCAAAGTTTGCTTAGTTTCTGGTAGCAAGTATGAAAAATAGTTTACTGTTTATTTAAAAATGGAGGCCTCCAACAATGAAACTAACAACAATATGAGAAATCGACATGTACCACTCTAGATATCTGAATTGTAAATATGACATGTTTGGTCAGCTTGTGGTAAAAAGTATGGAAAATAAAGTGAATCGTTTATTTAACAATGGTAGTCTCCAACAACGTAATTAAAACAATATGTGAAATCGACATGAACCATAGGATAGATATTTCAATCTTACATAGGTACGCAAAGTTTGGTCAGTTTCTGGTAGAAAGTATGACAGATAAAGTTTATTGTTTATTTAACAATGGTGGCCTCTAACAATGCAACTAACAACAACTAGTGAAATCTACAAGTACCATTTCATAGATATCTAAATCGTAAAGAAGTGTGCTAAGTTTGGTTAATCTGTGGTAAAAAGTATGGCAGATAAAGTTGACTGTTTATTTAACAATGGAGAAATCCAACAATTATTTATTGAACAATTGTGGCCTTAAACGATAAAACTAACAATAATATGTGAAATCGACAAGTACCATTCCCTAGATATCTCAGTGGTAATCCGATTGGTGTGCCAAGTTTGGTCAGTTTCTGGTACAAAATATAGCAAATAAAGTTGATTCTTTATTTAACAATGGTGGCCTCCAACAATGAAACTAAGAACAATATGTGAAATCAACACGTACTATTTCCTACATATTTCAATCTTAAATGGGTGTGCAAAGTTTGGTTAGTCTGTGGTAGAAAGTATGGCAGATAAAGTTGATCGTTTATTTCACAATGTAGAAATCCAAGGATTGTGTATTTAACAATGGTGGTCTTCAACAATGAAGCTGACAACAATATGAGAAATCGACACATGTCTTTCCCTAGATATTTCAATCTTAAATGAGTGTGTAAGGTTTGGTCAGTTTCTGCTAGAAAGTATGGCATATAAAGTTGATTCTTTATTTAATAATGGTGGCCTCTAACAATGAAATTAACAACAATAAGTGAAATCGACACGTACTGTTCCATAGATGTCTCAATTGTAAATGAGTGCGCCAAATTTGGTTAGTTGTGGTAGAAAGAGTGTAAGATAAAGTTGATTGTTTAGGTAACAATTTAGAAATTCAACGATTGTTTATTTAACAATGGTGACCTTCAACAATGAAAGAACAACAATATGTGAAATCGACACATACCATTCCATAGATATCTCAATCGTTCATGAGTGTGCAAAGTTTGCTTAGTTTGTGGTAGAAAGTATGGCAGATAAAGTTGATCGTTTATTTAACAATGGAGAAATTCAACGAATGTTTATTTAACAATGGTGATCTTTACAATGAAACTAACAACAATATGAGAAATCGACACATATGTTTCCCTAGATATTTCAATCTTAAATGTGTGTGCAAGGTTTGGCCAATTTCTGGTAGATAGTATGGCACATATAGTTGATTGTTAATTTAACAAACCTGGCCTCTAACAATGAAACTAACAACAATAAGTGAAATCGACACGTACCATTCCATAGATATCTCAATCCTAAATGAGTGTGCCAAGTTTGGTTAGTTTGTGGTTGAAAGTGTGGCAGATAAAGTTGATTGTTTATTTAACCATGGGGAAATCCAACGATTGTTTATTTAATATTGGTGGCCTCGAACAATGAAACTAAAAACAATATGTGAAATCGACTAGTAGATATCTCTGTGCAAATCCGATGGGTGTGCCAAATTTGGTCAGTTTGTTTTAGAAAGTATGGCAGATAAAGTTGATTGTTTATTTAAGAATAGTGGCCTTCAACAATGAAACTAACAACAATATGTGGAATCCACACGTACCATTCCCTAGATACTGCAATCTTAAATGGGTGTGCAAAGTTTCTTCATTTTCTCGTAGAAAGTACGAAAGATAAAGTTGATTGTTTACTTAACAACGGTGGCTTCAACAATGAAACTAACAACAATATGTGAAATCTGCACGAACCATTCCATTGATATCTCAATCGTAAATGAGTGTGCCACGTTTGGTTAGTTTCTGGTAGAAAATATGGCGGACAAAAGTTGACTGTATACTTAACACTGGCGAAATCCAACGATTCTGTATTTAAAAATGGTGGCCATCAATCATGAACCTAACAACAACATGTGAAATCGACACATAGCATTCCGTAGATATTTCAACTTTCAAGGGGTATGCAAAATTTGGTCAGTTTCTGGTAGAAAGTATGGCAGATATAGTTGATTGTTTATTTAAAAATAGCGGTCTCTAACAATAAAACTAACAACAATAAATGAAATCGACACGTACCATTCCATAGATATCTCAATCGTAAATAATTATGCCACGTTTGGTTAGTTTGTAGTATAAAGTATGGCAGATAAAGTTTATAGTTTATTTAATAATGGAGAAATCCAACGATTGTTTTAAAATGGTGGCCTCGAACAGTGAAACTAACAACATGTGAAATCGATTGGTACCATTCAGTAGATATCTCTGTGGTAATCCGATGGGTGTGCCAAGTTTTATCAGTTTGTGTTAGAAAGTGTGTTAGATAAAGTTGACTGTTTACTTAACAATGTAGGCCTTCAGTAATGAAACTAACAACAATATGTGGAATCGACACGTACTATTCTTTAGATATCTCAATCTTAAATGGATGTATAAAGTTTGGTCAGTTTGTGGTAGAAAGTACGGCAGAAAAAATTGATTCTTTACTTAAAATTGTGTCCTCTAACAATGAAACTAACAACAATATGTGAAATCGACCCATACCATTCCATAGATATCTCAATCGTAAATGATTGTGCAAGTTTGGTTAGTTTGTGGAAGAAAGTGTGGCAGAAAAACTTGATTGTTTATTTAACAATGGTGGCATCTAACAATGAAAGAACAATATGTGAAATCGACACGTACCATTCCCTAAATATTTCAATCTTAAATGCGTGTGCAAAGTTTGGATAGTTTCTGGTAGAACGTGTGGCAGACAAAGTTGATTGTTTTTAAAAAATGGTGGCCTCTAAGAATGAAAGTAACAACAATAAGTGAAATCGGCACGTACCGTTCCATCGACATCTCAATCGTAAATGATTGTGCAAGTTTGGTTAGTTTGTGGTAGAAAATATGGCAGATAAAGTTGATTATTGTTTAATAATGAAGAAATCCAACGATTATGTATTTAACAATAGTGTCTTACAACAATAAAACTAACAACAATATGTGAAATCGACACATAGCATTCCGTAGATATTTCAACTTTAAATGGGTGTGCAAAGTTTGGTCAGTTTCTGGTAGAAAGTATGGCCACTAATGTTGATTGTTTGTTTAACAATGGTGGCCTCTAACAATGAAACAAACAACAATATGTGAAATCGACCCATACCATTCCATAGATATCTTAATCTTAAATGATTCTGCAAATTTTGGTTAGTTTGTGGTAGAAAGTGTGGCAGAAAAACTTGATTGTTTATTTAACAATGGTGGCATCTAACAATGAAAGAACAACAATATGTGAAATCGACACGTACCATTCCCTAGATACTTCAATCTTAAATGCGTGTGCAAAGTTTGGTCAGTTTCTGGTAGAAAGTGTGGCAGATAAAGTTGATTGTTTTTTAAAAATGGTGGCCTCTAAGAATGAAACTAACAACAATAAGTGAAATCGGCACGTACCGTTCCATCGACATCTCAATCGTAAATGATTGTGCAAGTTTGGTCAGTTTGTGGTAGAAAGTATGGCAGATAAAGTTGATTGTTTATTTAATAATGGAGAAATCCAACGATTGTTTAACAATGGTGGCCTCGAAGAATGAAGCTAACAACAATATGAGAAATTGATTGGTACCATTCAGTATATATCTCTGTGGTAATCCGATGGGTGCGCCAAGTTTGGTCAGTTTGTGTTAGAAAGTATGGCAGATGAAGATGATCGTTTATTTAACAATGTAGAAATCCAACGCTTGTGTATTTAACAATGATGGTCTTGAACAATGAAACTAACAACAATATGAGAAACCGACACATATCTTTCCCTAGATATTTCAATCTTAAATGAGTGTGCAAGGTTTTGTCAGTTTCTGGTAGAAAGTGTGGCAGATAAAGTTGATTCTTTATTTAACAATGATGTCCTCTAACAATGAAACTAACAACAATAAGTGAAACAGACACGTACGGTTCCATAGATGTCTCAATTGTAAATGAGTATGCCAAGTTTGGTTAGTTTGTAGTATAAAGTATGGCAGATAAAGTTAATTGTTTATTTAACAATGGAAAAATCCAGCAATTGTTTGTTTAACAATGGTTTCCTCGAACAATGAAACCTGTCGAACATTCGACAGGTACCATTCGCTAGATGTATCTGTGGTAATCGGATGGGTGTGCCAAGTTTGGTCAGTTTGTTTTAGAAAGTGTGGCACATAAAGTTGATTGTTCATTTAACAATGGTGGTCTTCAACAATGAAACTAACAACAATATGTGAAATCGACACGTACCATTCCCTAGATATTTCAATCTTAAATGGGTGTGTAAAGTTTGGTCAGTTTCTGGTAAAAAGTACGGCAGATAAAGTTGATTGTTTACTTAACAATGGTGGCCTCTAACAATGAAACTAATAACAATAAGTGAAATCGACACGTACCATTCCCTAGATTTTGTAACGTCCATTAACCAGATTATATCCGTTTTTGCTTAATTTTTGAATTGTTCATTTTATTTTTGATTGTTTTAATTTTATTAGTTGCATATGTTAACATTGGTGACGGTGGCGCCATCTACCGTTTTAGACACAAACTATTTGGACGTAATGAATAACCTTAAAAGGTGACACGCACTGCAGCGCCAAAGCGTTAATCACTTCTAGTGGGAGAATTTTTATATAAAACACCTTTGTTAAGTACTTTCTTCTTCAACCAGCTTGACCTATTTCAACATCTTATCTGCACACACTTGTTAGAAAGACAAACGCTCACCGAGCTTCATTTGTTTGTGTTCTATCGTAAGCAGTGATTTTTCTTTTTATCGGTGGAAGTCAAGGCGAGCAAATTTTTGTGACGTTTTAGCTCAACGCAGGAAGTTAAAACGATAACATTCGGTTTCCGTAGTTGTTCGAAGTCGTAACCTTGAGTTTACTAGTGGTTAATGGACTAAAAGAACATAGTTATGAATTACGAACATATCATTTTCGTATATCTTGGAAGACGTCAGAACTAAAAGTAATATTTTCGTGCTAAACAGACAGAGAAAGTTTCAATTGTGGTTTCGTTTTTTTTTTTCAAAACTTGTCCAATTAAAACTTGAAATTATGTTTGAAACACAATATGAACAACATTTTTATTATTTAAAAAATGAAAGTGATTTAGTAGCCTTTAGCAGTTATGTACTAACTTTATGGTTTTGTTTATATTAAAGCAAAGAACTCCCAAATGAAATTTAAACACTTCACTACAGATAGGAAACTTAGACCTAAACAGCAACAATATCAGAGAATACGGAGTATGTTTAGTACAAGGGGTCCAGAAGCACGTAAAAAACAGAAAATTTACAGGAAAAATGAATGATGCAAGTACTTAGACGTAACAGAAACGTAACCAAATCTAACCTAACCTAACCGAAAGTAACCTAAGCTAACCTGAACTAACCTAAATCAACCTAATAGACTATTAGTAGAAATAAGCAAAATTCTATCATTCTTTGCAAAAGTATGCTGGACCCATAAACTAACCGAACCTAACCTAAACTTACCTAAATTAACATAACCTACCCTAAACTAACCTAATGTGAACAGAAATTACCGAAATTGTAACATTTTTTAGAGAAGAGAGCTGGACCCCTTCTGCTAAACATAGGCCGAGAATACTATCCCGTAAAGTGTTGCCAATTTGTTGAATTACCCACACCATTATTACATCAAGTACTCCCAAACTTATATGTTTAACCACGCTCGACTCTAGCCATAGAAGCTAAACACACTCTTCTGATTGGTTGGAGTTGTCAGTTTCTCAAATCCGATTTAAACTACTCGCTGAGCAAAATAATGTTTATTGTAAAAATTAATGAGGTGTAACAGTTTCGCCAACTATCAACTTTAGCTTCATCAGACACTAGTGTTTGAAGTGTGTCGCATAGTCACAATGTGTGATGAAGTGTGTCACATCATATAGGGTCTGATGAAGCCAAATTGATAGGCGAAACTGTTATACGTCATTGATTTTTTACAAACGTATTATTTTGCTCAGTGAGTAGTTTAAATCGGATTTAAGTCTAGCTTGTAAATGGAAAATATATCAGTTTCTCGACATGTAGCATACTAACTAACTCTATGGTCTATGGAACTGCCTCCTACTGTATTCGATATTTGTAATATGAATGAACTGAACACATTTCGTTTTAACGCAATCACTTTTAGGAAAGTTCCTGTATTCACTATATACAAGAAATGGGTGGATATCGTGATATCTCCGCAATAAATATATGAAAAAACTGACAAGGTTCTTACAAATCATAAATTATAAGGGGGTCACTGGCAAGAGGAATGTGATAAAATGGGGGGTCGTCATAGGAATTAGGTTGAGAACCACTGGTCTACGTTATTCATTAAAGTTCAAACATACTAAAAACTCAGAGCGCCTTAAGCAGCCAAAAAAAAAAATCTTTGTTTCTAATAGTTTTTTTGAACAAGAGTGTACATTCCGTAAGTTTTTTTTATCTTCAATGTCAATGCAGATCTTTTCGCAGTTTTTATGATATTTTTACACAACTCTTGATTAAGTAATTGAACACAATATCTACAGCGAATAATATTGTGGTTGGAATTTCCAAACCATGTCTATCGCTAACTTCCAATATATGCACGATTTCTTAAGTATTCACTTGACAAGAGGTTGAAAGAAAATTGATTAATCGAAGATAAATTAAGTACCGACATTTAAAGTATTCAGCTCAAGTAAAAAGATAATTCTACATGTGATATGTAAGTGATTCTACTCCATGAGATTGTTTTATTAACAAATATCTTGTATAAACATGTTACAAGAAGATCTACAATACCAAGTGATTTATTTCTGTTGATCTAAGTGATCTAGAATACAGACAATAATTCAAGTTTTACGAAATCCGTTTAGGGCAGTTTTCACGACTGAAACACTGAAAAAGTCAGCTAACTGAAGATAGCCAATTGTGTAACCAAGGTGGTTAACCAACTTTCAATAGCTTGAGGATAATGTCTTGAAAGAAATCATGAAGGTAACATCAAGCAGTCGCAATTTCGATGTGGAATGTGGGGGGTGGGGAACATACCATTAACACTTCACGTTCACGCGCAGCATCTACACTGTAAAAAAAATTTCATAGGTAAACTTACAAAAAACGGTGGCAATCTATTTGCCAAGCCTCTATGTAAATTAATTTACACACAAAGTAAAATTACTAATATCAAATGGTGTAAAATTACATATTTATCAATAAAAATATATTTTCTTATAACTTTATTGTAAATTTGTAAAAACAAAAAAAAAACAGTGATTTTTGTAATTTAATCTAAGGAAATGTATATAAACTTACAGAATGAAGAGTAATTGATTTTACATTGGTGTCTGGCAATTTAATTTTTTTTCGGTGTATGACTAATATTAGGCATGTATGACTAATATTAGGCATGTGTGAATAATGTCAGTCTAAAATTAACACGATGGAGGCTTCTTTTGATGGCTTTGAAGTCTATATTTAAAAAAAAAAAAAAACGTTGAAACCATTTCTCAAACAGCTCTGCACTAATTCCTTCAGATGGATGAACCGCTTCGATACTTTTTGGTTGTGCCCCATCCTTCTGTTCGGTTTTCATCACCTTTCTCTTTTGAAAATCATCAACGGGGACACAAGTTGCTCACTAGTATACATTCACAATACAACAATCCCTGAAGAAGTTAGCTCCTCTGAGGACGATTTGTGTACTTTGAGTTTTTCTTTCTTGAAAATAATTCATGCTGCTTTCTGTTGAATCGAAATACCAGTTTATTCGAAGTTGAACATTTAACAGGATTAAATACTTTCTACAATTCTGGCTTTAACACTAAAAACAAGTTCAACGCTGTAAGAGGGGGGTTCCTGAATCCGAGCAAGTGATAGACGTTGGGTCTCTCGAACTGAAATTTCGGGAAGTCTTTTTAAAGAACTGCAGCTGTTCAGTTCATTTAGTCTGTTTTAACAGATAATGGTCTGGAATATTGTTGTGTATAGCAAGTTGGTAGGTTCAGCACCGTAAATATTTCAGTGCAAAACGGTAGAAGTTTATCTCGATGCAATATCCAACAGATTGTTCCTCAATCTTGTGTTGGCACTAGCTTTCTACCAATTTTCTTCGCTACTAACTTCACTGGACTATTCTTCACAGTCTTGCAATGTTGCCGTTAGGAATATTGTGTTGGTTGCTGTCTGTTTTGTATTCCAATTTCTCATTACGCACTGAATCAATCCATCCTCATTCCACCCTTATCCCAGGTTTTCGGGGTCTGATTTCAAAGAAATTGAATCAAAATATGAGTTCCGAATTACGTCCTCGAAAATCAGGGGACGAAATTAGGAATAACGTGCAAGCTAACATGGGAGCTTTAAGCTTATGAACAAGTGGACCTTGTGACAATACATACACTGTTATTGCTATGTATTTGCGCCATTGACATGCAGAAAATACCATTACAATATCTATATCGCATACAATAGGCTAATATTAACAACACTGCAAGAACTCACTTTGTCAAAAGACCATAAATTTCTTTATAAAACAACAAGCTTTCTCGACCGCTAGTCTCACAACTGGCTGTTTGCCTTCCTCTTCACAAATGTGATAGCACAGTTAGCGCCCCTACCGCCAACATTGTAAAACTGAAAGAGACGAAATTAGGTGTAGGAATGAAATTTGGGCACCCTAATTTAGTTTTATTATGTTATTTTTTATGATGGAAGATATCGTCTATAGTTCATTACTTATTATCTGAATGTCCATAGATTATATATAATGTCTAATATTTATACATCATAAAATACGTAAAGTAGTTTGTAATTCTATCCGCTATTTGCAAACAATGTTTCCTTTTTCACATTTTTCCAATGTTTATAAAAAAAATTGAAGTATCGAGTACTTGTTCACTGTTCTGGCGCAAGCCGTATTTAAGCTAAGAAACTCGGGAAATATTTCAGACACCCATAATTTCGCTTCCCGTGAAGATAGCACAATGAAAGTCGGATGATTGACTAAGGCGCATCAGGTCATGACATGTAAATATATTTCAAGGTTTAATCTCAAACTGTTTATGAGATACAGCTCTCTGTAAACCTCAAATTTTAGCACTGACTCGTTGCTGTAGGTTTTATGGTACAAATAAAAGAAAAAAATCATAAATTGCAAATTTTCCCTTCCAAGGAAGGGAAAATAAGGACAAGAGCAAAATCGCATATTAACATGTAAGTTGTCAAAACGATAAAGAATTTTATAAACCAGGAAGGCTGGAACTTGGGAGAAATAAATATTGAATATTCATCACCATTTTAAGACACTAGTAAACTAGTTATCTATCTGCCGCTTCGGACAGTAGGAAGATCATTTTAAGTCTTTTCAAATGGTATTGGTATCACATTTTTAAAAAATGTGAAAAATAGAACCAATTTCACCCACATTATCACTTCGTTCGGGCAAATGAAGAATAGTGGTCAGAAACAATACCAAGTCCTGTTGATATTTGTAACTAGTGCTGGAAAGAATTTGCCAAGGAAACTCTTCATGTGGCCATACCGTATAAAACTCGCGAGAATAGGTTATAATTTACATAATACATTTTATCAACATTAAATTGTCTACACCGCACAATTATGTTCTTTCCGGTTTATTGACTAAATAGAAGAAATAGTGGAAAGTGTAATGAACTACTTTACCTGTACAAGATAGTGGTGTACGCAGAAATTCAAGGGAAGAGTTCAAGGTCCAAAGGTCATAATTTCAGCTGCCTGCGTACATATTTTAATATGGTAAATTATTGTTGTGTAACATCTCACTCAAGGGGGTGTTAACACCCTGTAACGTATCCTTGCGCACGCCACTGGTATTGGACCTATTTTTTAACTCAAACGATTTACCGACTTCATGAAATTTCTCTGAACTTCTATTTTGAGGTAAATAAATGAAAGTCGTTGGTGATATATTCGTTTAAGATTCTAAATATTTTGAGTTTTTTTTTTTTTTTTTTTTGCATCATTTGTCATTGTGTTATTAAAGAAACACGTTTTGTTATTTATATACAAATATTGCTTCTAAAAATAAGTTATTCGTATTCTATACAAATTGTATAGCATTTAAGCCAATAATAAACTGCACACATAAAACTAATTATTAAGGATTAGAATGTGAAAAGAGACTTGTCTAATTTGCAAAGAGAGAATGCTTTGAGCTGACAGTTTTACTTTTTTTCTTGCTCCTACCCTTACGTAAGATTTCCTTTTCATCGATAACTATGCATATTTGTGTCTCGTAGCTACTACGTCGACGGATTTTCCGCATAGCCCATGTTTAGCATAGCATACGGATAACTCGAGGATATTGGAAGAATAGTACAGTCAAAAGAAAGTAAATACAGGGTATCCCATAAGTTTGGTATTGCTCTCAGCATTTTTTCACATGAAAAAGGCGCGTTTCGAACAACAGGCAATGTTGTGCGAAGGAGGTACTGTTCGACACATTTAAGATGATACACCAGAGTGAAAAATTGTATGGCTGGACGGGGACTCGAACCCGGGACCTGCAGCTACCCTGTCGATGCGTTAATCACTGCGCTATTCAGAACAACCATACGCGCCCCTCACTCTTGAGATCAATGTTCTTTTGCTCATACCACATGATTTGTACAACTTGCTGTTCTGCTTGGACAATCCACTGTCCACCTTTAGAGAACATCTGACGGTTGTATTATCACTATATTAACGAATGGAGGAAACAACCGATTTTTAACACACCAAGTCCTCTATAGATGCGAATTTAATGACTGCAAGTCTCCCAATCTCAAGCTCCACAGTAACACGTTGAATTCATGGAGGCAGTCTCTTTGCCCGACAGTCATTACGTTGTATTCTGTTAAGACCCACAACATCTGCGGCACCGTTTACATCATCAGGACTAGATTCAGAAGAAGTGTCGCTCTCTTTTCCGATGGGAGCAGATTCAGTATAAGTAATTCTGGGTATACACAGATATAGCAAGATGTAGGAACAAGTAATGGACCTAGAAACATTCACGAACAATAACATTTTTGTAATTCGATGTTCTTGTGTGAAGAACTATAATATTGCGTGGGTATATCGATCTCCCAATTTCTGAACGCAGAACAATCGCCAGTCAACATTATTGTGACACTGTGTTCTATCTCCACGTGGATTTTTCAAACGTATAGTAGGCTCCAACTTCTTTATGGACGATAATGCAAGACCGCATCGAACAGTGCAGGTGGCGGAGTTATTAGAACAAAAGAATTTTCGGAGAATGGACTGGCTTACCTGTTCTCCCGACTTTAATTCTATCGAACACGTTTCGTATGGTGTGGAGAGACGTAGTGCAGTACGTCTAGAAGCACCAAGAAACATTCAGCCGTTGTCAACAGTACTAGTGGAGTAACAGAACTCCACACCAGTGTTGCCAGACCAGCCAGTTGGAAAAGCAGGAGATTCGAAGACAAAAAACAGGAAAAATCAGTAGACACATACAGTGTTGGCGTTTGAATGTAAATCCGAGGGGAGGCAATAAAATTTGCAATTATTAAGGGGGCAGTAGTCAAAACAAGCAGTCTAGAATTCATTTCCGATGAACTACGTTGAGCAAATGAAAGGGAAAAGTCCCGATTTCTATTAATATTATTTGTTACACACATGTATCACCGTAAACCGTAGTGAAAGAGCAAAATGGATTGGGAAAATGTCTTTTCATGCACGTAGCGATAACGTAATTGTGTTGTGCAGTCACACGTGATCGTGACGTAAGACGATTTCTTGCTGACGATCGTGGAGAAACGATCTAAGCCACTCTTCCAACCCAAGTCCCAATCTAAACAACACTTACTTGTAAATCTTCCAGAAAGTCATAATAACGCTAAGCATAATGCATATAGAGGATGACGTACAGTTGTATTCTTTGGATTCATATTATATACAGTAAAACTATAACTATATGCTCTACAGAGCTTTCGTCTTTTTATGTGAGGAAACATTGAAAATTCAATATTAATAATAATATATTTCTTTAACTTCTCGAAGCAAGGAAAAAGCAGGAGATTGTTCACTTTTCATTTTCTTTCGCAGTAGATCAGTAGAACGTAGAAAAAGCAGATCTCCTGCAAAATCAGTAGATCTGGCAACACTGCTCCACACAACTACTCTCTACCAATTTTATAAGCAATATGGCTGTACGTGGCGATCACCCGCCAATTTAAGGACCACTCTACTCCTCCTGTAATGTCAGGGGGCGCCACAAGCCGCAGTTCTATATAGAGACGGTAACTTACACTGAAAGAAGTGTTATTTGTTATTTTAATCAAGCATTTCTTTCTGTCGTTTCCTATATCGTACTGTAGCACCACCTTAAGTTTGACCAACTTACGCCACTTGGGAGTGACTCAGCATGCGAAACTTACTTTCGTCTTTAAGTTTCGAACATCAATGTGTAGCCTATTTCAAGCAGATTGTATAGCAGGCAGGCCGGATAGTTCAACGTCTACTGTATGAGAGAATACAAAAGTTATTCCCAAAGAAATCATTTGTTCAGCATATGTTAAGTTCGCAATAGCACTCAGTTCTGAAGAAAAAAAAAATCACTTCAGGCTAATTAAAGAAATCCAGCCAGAGCAGAAATAAACAATATATCGACATCGGAGATTAAAAAAATCCACAAAAGCTTTAATTAAAATTGAGGTCATTAGAGAAATAGTGAGGAATTTTAGACAGGAAACGTTATGGCTGAATCAAAGGTTAGCATATTATAGAACTTGAAAACAAAATAATATGGATTGATAAACACAGATAAACTGTTAGCAATTATTGTTGTAAGAAAGAAAAAAAACTAATGAAATACGGAAGTTGAAGGCAGAAAAGAAGAAACAACTACATTTCGGTACCCAGGTAGTATCGCTAAATAAAGGGGGAATAAAATTAAGAATAAGAATGTCGAGATGATGATGATGATGATGATGATGATGATGATGATGATGATGATGATGATGATAATAATAAGAAGAAGAAAAAGAAGAAAAAGAAAAAGAAGAAGAAAAAGAAGAAGGTAAATTCTTTCAGTTTTATGCCCGAATTTAAGATAATACGTAAATTTTAAGGTAAATTTTATGGAAGTGGTAGACCGCAAATTGTTGTCATGTCAGTTCCGGAGAAAATAAGATATATGAATCACATTTCTCACGTGACAGGAACTTATTCTGGAGTAGAAAAGCAAGTTTTATTTGTCTTTCTTTCAATACTTTGAATCTTCCAAACAAATTTCTCTCCCTCTCTAATAACAGTCCTGACTGGCTGATAACGCTCAGGCCAAACTGCTTAAGCTAGAAACTTGAAATTTGAACAGAGCACAGGATTTGTGATGTAAGGTCTCACTAAGGAGGATTTTTGGACAGTGGCAATTATTATCTTGAAATGTCCTTATCTCGAAATCTGAATGTTAGATATGAAATGTGGTACATAGATTTGTAATTTAAAGTAATTAGACACATGTTTCACCATACTTTGATATATGCTCTACAAGGGAAGAAAAAGAGCGGAAAAAAGGAGAGAGTAGTGGTTGCAATTGTTAAAATGAGATAGCCATATTTCGAAATCCATTAAGAGTAGAAACACGTTAATTAAATACGTGTTTCGAAGTTTATAAGTGTTTCCTCTAGAAGGGAAGATAAAGATGGGAAAAATCGGTGGGAATTGCAGTTGTTGTAAACTTGATATTTCTTGAAATCCCTTACGTAGGGTAAGCAAAAAATGCGTGAGGTGTGGCGGCGAAATTCCCGGGTAGCTGAAGGCTAGTTTTACAATATAATCTAAAAGGATTTTTTTAAATTAAAAGCCCAAAAAAGATATCTTTGTACAGTAGATAAATCCATAACACTAAAACTTTCTATTAAATTTAATAGTGTTTTGTCAAAGTGAGAAATTATCCTAAGTAGCGGCGAAGGACGTGTTTATGTGGGAATAAATGATACTTAGGTCTGCAACTGTTTCGATGAACTTCGGCAAATATTCGGCGTTGAATAGAAGTAAGTGATCTATCTTTTCAGATTGCAGGAAAATGCTTAGTGTTATCTGGAGTAGCAAATATTTTAAGGATATTTTGATGCGGAGTAATGAAAAGACTCAAATAAATACAATGTTTGTCTGTTGGATGTCGTATTCTTTATATGAACCACGTTGGAGATGAGCCTACAAGGCTACGGACAAGTAATGTTACAGAATAATGGCACATGACTATATATTGAATGTCTATTGCTGGGTTAGATTCTGTGCAAACAAATCATGTTGAATTCCAATCGGATGAAGATGGATTAGGACTCAATGAATATCTAATGTTCTCTCGTGTAGTGGAATCTTTCTTTCATTAGGTTAATATGATTAGATGAGAGTTTGCTAGATAACAATTAGTAACAGAAATTCTATTGTGAAATTAAATTGAAGTTGAGAGTAATGGATGTCTTGAGTAAATAGCGTGTTTATGTGATTTTCTACAGATGCTTAAGCCTAACTCAGAGCGAAGGAAGTACTGTTATGAATACTGTGGAACTCAGTGTGAATATAAATTACAAATAATTGTGGCTAGTTACAGATTATATCGCCACTAATTAACATTTTAATAAACAAGAAACTAGGGCATTACGAAAACCTATAAAATAAATGAAATGGAGACTTCTAAATTTAATATAAAAGAAATAATGTACAGTTTGAAAGTAAGCAAGTTTCGTTGGACATTATAAAACTATGATAGACATCGAAACCATCTGAATTCAATAATGAAATCGGAAGTGGTACAGTAGATCTTTAACTTACAGTTTCAATAGAAAGTCAGATGAAACGTGTTCTACTGATGTTGAATCCACATGAAAAACAGTTTGTTACTATTTCTTATTATTACTATATTAAAACAAAGACTGAAACCGAAAATTGTACTAGTTTTAATATTTCTGTTTTCAGTAGAATGAAGACTTGATGTGAAATCTATAATTTTCCGATTCTGATTCCTTATCACAAGACTGCTTGTCTTGCCTCTTTAGTTTTCTGATTGATTTGGAGTTAAGCGTCCCATTTTATCACGGAATCCGAACCACACGAGCCCTCACCAGGAATCGATTCCGTATCTGTACATACGTTTAACCATAAACCACGGAAGATTTCTTGTCACCTTCCACCACCGGTTTTCTTCTATGGAGATCAATATTAGAACGCAAATTGGTGATAGATTTCTATCACTCAGATAAAAGCAGAGATGAAAGTTATCCTTGAGTACTGAATCTATATCCTGGACATTTTTATAGTGTTCTGTTGTTCGTGGGCGTCATTTTTATAACACTCAATATATACCATAGTTTGGAAGTCTAAAAATGAGATGTTGACAACGATCGAGCCATCGAGTTTTAGCTTCCAAATTCTTGGAAACCATCCTCTATGCTTCGTGATCGATTATTCAGAATTGATTAATTGGTATGTGTAAGTGCTCTCTCATTAACAAGGCAATATAGGACAATATCTACTGTTTATGGTGGGATCTGTACCAGTTTCCTCACCGGAAATCGAAACCAGGACCTTGTGCAGGAGAAAAGGTGGATTTAGTAGAATGAATTCTACACTCATCAGATTTAAAAATTGCCTTACAATGAGGGGGTACGAACCAACAAGTGTAACGCATCAAAATTATGGATCCCATTTCTGCATACTAAAATGTATGCTAAGTGACATTGTCAGCACTAGAAATTACATTCCCTATCAAAAGGAAATATGCGAGAGCTTTTGTAATAACTGCATAACACCTTCCAAACCTAATACACGATTTCGTTCAAAAATAGCACCAAGATAAATTGTAGCAGTGGTTAAATTTTCACGTGGTTCAACGGTGGAAGTAGTTTATCCTTCGCCAGGAATTTTTTTTTTTTTTTTTTTTTTTTAAGTAGCATTGACCTTGCAACTTGTTAAAGCCATTTTCCATTCAAAAAAGTTAACTTTTTATTTATGTTTTGGCGAAACTGGAGAATTATGGAACAGTAGAGCAAACGTGTTTTAACTTTGCTACCATTTTCTTACGTCAACAGGAAGACCTGTTTTGTATCACGTGTTTTATATTAAGTCAACAAGCTCTCTCCGCTCGAGTTGATTCTCTAGTCTAAGTATAAGACTCAACAGAAAACAGGAGGATTCGGCAAGGAGGTTCTGTCATAAGGAAGTAAAAGATATTCCCTTATTCATGTAAGATACTGTACAAATCATGGCTAGTTCCTTCTTTTAAAGAAAGGTCATATAATCGTAATTTTATAGACAATATTTGGCCTCAACCGCGAAAGAATATTTGCTTCATTGTATCTATAGACAAGTACACTCATGTCCAAAATGATTGTCGCATATCTATAACTTTTCTTATAAGAATATAATTTGATAATGATTTTGCAGGATACTTTTAATACTGATACTATGTGTATAATCGGGAAATGTATATTTGTAGTAAATTTCATAGGAAAAGAATTATAAATACGAAAATTAGAATGAGTAAAACAAAATGTTCCTAAATGGACAAGAAAGTTTTATTTTCGTTTTATTATTGTTATTTACTGCTCGTTTGACATGAAATTTGCCATATACATGTCTTTTCCGATTATACACATACTAAGATTATAAGAAATACCGGGCGGATTAGTTATCAAATTATATTACTACAACAACATATTTATAGACATGCGACAATAATTTTGGACATGAGTGTACATAAGTGATCACTTCTCATTGGAAACCTACGGTAGATTTTCAAACTATGCGCTCAATACTAAAGCTGGTCTTAGATCTTTAACTTCCAATTGTAACACAGGAAAGAAACTCAATTCATTCTTGCGACGCTGAAGACGCATCAAAAAGCAATTTCTTGCTATTTCTAAGCGTTTTCGTTATATGAAGACTAATACTGAAACCGGAAACGGGTAGATTTTTTTTTACAACTTCCGGTTGAATTACTGGAATAAGGTCGAAAATGGTTCATATTCTTCGGACCTTTAGTTAATTGCAGAAAACTGCCCCCGGCTATTTCTTACAGTTTTCGCTCTCTGGAAATTCATAGCGAAAGCAGTAGTTGTAAATTTCTACCACTTCTGATTTTAGTAGAGAGATGCGGCTCAAGATATATTTTCGTCAGGTGTTGAATAAATTAAAAAAGAACACTTGTTGCTATTTGTTACTATCCTTGCTGTTATTAGAGGATTATAAAATTTACATTACTAATTATTATGTGCACAGTTAACTATTCAAACTAGTGTTACTCCCTTTTAATATCTAGTATTACTGTTCAGACGAAATAACTAAAATTTCAGAAGACGCTAAGATTGCTAATAGAAAAATATATTTGTAGTTTGAGATTTGGTATCAAGGGATCTAGCTATCACAGTGTTAATACAGTGTCCAAATGTCAAAATATATATTTATTCTATTCTTGTTGACTGGTGGAAAATTATCTTCATATATTGTCAAGATCTCTTTAAATATTGACATTGTAAACTCTTACATGGCCGAGTAAACAATTTACACATTATGTTCCAACATGATGTTACGAGTATTATCAAAGTTTGGAAAGTTAGTTTTTGAAAAAGATGTTAGTTCAGTTGATAGTTCCTATCTTTTAAAGAATAACTCTCTCCCCTAGTTTATTTTATAGTATCAACCTAACTAGTCAGAATGATCTTTAAAAAAATCTATTCTACATTATCATCATTTGCATTTGTTCTTCCTATAGACTTCTCAGTTGATAACGCGCTAGACAATCTGCATTGTTCATACGAGCAAGTCTTTTACAATTCTAATATTGGTCACAGAAATGACACACTTACATGTTCTCTCCTTAATAATTTGGAACGATTTTACTAACTGGATGGCAATCGCGGATGAATTTAATAACATTCTTGAAAATCGCAGAATCCCAGCAGAAAGTGAAACAGAGATTCTGGGAATTTCTCAAACGCGCCGGTAGCATAATTCATAAAAACTTGGTAATGCGCAAGCTCTCGGCAAAATGGGTTCCCAAAAATCTGTCAGCAGATTGAAAGTATAGAAGAGTGAGGGCATCAAGACAAGTCATCTGCCATTTTGACCCTCCCAGACTCCTTACTTGTTAAATATTACGTCAAAGTATTTAAATGTATGACACACAAACTGTATTGTTACTATTCCCTTGTAGCCGAATAGCTACAACACATGTATTTGGTACCTACCTTCAGTTTGACAGCTGGAGGCAATTGTGGTTATCAATCAAACATTAACAGGCACTTAGGGGGCTCAAACTCTGGTTCAAGTACCCAGAAATGACACTGATCAAACCCGACGAGTTGGAACTGTTGACATCCAGTTGCAAACAGCTTTTGTAGGTTTTAAATCCATGAATTTCAAGATATTAGCATTACTTTTCGATTGCTATCTTTAAACTAATGTTTGCATTACCTAGAATAGTGATGGGCTAACTATTTTTAGGTGGGCGCCAAGAAAATAGGACAAATCTTTAAGCGGGCCAATATAATTTATTAATACTAACAATGATGCATTTTACAAAATTCTTGTAATACAGTACAAAGCCCTATTAATGATTGAAGTTCGTCAATTTGATTCGAACTGGGATGCACTGATTCTCAGGTGTGAAGTTGATCTGTCAATCTCTTCCCAATAAAACCCTTTCGAAGTAACCCTGTTCTTTGTATTCGTCAGATTGCGAATCATGTCATGGACCGGATAGTACATTTCAGATAGCCGTATGTGATACACAGGTCCCAGTTTGCCCATCACTGACCTAGAACACTTTGTAGAATTATTGAAATTACTATATCCGTATTAAAAATGCTTAAAAAAGTGAAATTCTATTAGTATTATTCACAGAAACTATTGGAATACGTATGTGTGCACCTAGATATACACCCTCCATTCCAAAAGAAACCGAACGTAAAAAAAAAAAAAAAAAAAAAAAAGCAATGTACATTTTGGAACAAATCATTTTTATTAATTTATTTCCCTTCTGCATCGATACACATATTTGCACGCTCCAACAAGTTGTCAAACGACTTCTCCATGTCCTTTATTGGAATGGTCTTTAGGACGGCGGTGGTCGCCTTCTCAATGGCATCAATCGATGCGTGCCACTTTCCTTTCATCGCCAAATGCAGTTTCGGGAACAGATAGAAATCGCACGGAGCGAGATCTGGTGAATAGGGCGGATGATGCAACCGAATAATGTGATTTTTGACCAAAAATTCAGTTACAAGTCGCGAACGATGTGATGGTGCATTATCGTCCAAAAGAGTCCAACTGCCGATTTCGCGATATTCGGGCCGAATACGACGAATTCTTGCCAGCAAACGCTTCATGACGCCTAAGTAAAACTCTCCAGTGACTGTCTGCCCGGGCTGAACAAATTCTTTGTGGATAATTCCTTTTGAATCGTAAAAACAAATCAGCATCACCTTAACTTTTGACTTCACCAAGCGACTTTTTTTGGGTGTTCCTTCATCCGGCCTCTCCATTCAGCACTTTGTCGCTTTATTTCGGGCTCATATTCAAAACACCACGTCTCGTTACCAGTTACAATCGATTTCAAGAAGTTTCGATCCTGCCGAGCACTTTTAACGATGTCTTTGCAATGCGCAATTCGATCAACTTTTTGGTCTTCGGTGAGTTTGTGTGGTACAAACCGCGAATTAACCTTCTTAAGGCCCAAAACTTCGGTCAAAATGCGGTATGCGGTTGTTTGAGGAATGCCTAATTCCATTTCAAAAACTTTCACCGACGATTTTTTTGTTATGTTTGATGAATTCACGCACTTTTTCGATTTCTTCCGATAATCCGGTTCTGGGACGGCCTGATCTTTCGTCATCATCCAGCGTCTCTCTACCCGATTTGAATCGCCTGAACCACTCGTAAACTTGCGTACGGGATAGACACTCATCACCATATGCATTTTGTAGCATTTGGTGCGTTTCACTAAAAGTTTTACCCAGTTTAACACAAAACTCAATTGCAGCTCGTTGTTTGAAACTCATTTTCCGACCGATGTACACAACACACTGACAGTTGAAACGCAATAACTTTGTTGCCGTGCATCCAAATGTCATGACATTTATACCAGTTGTCAATGAGGGACTACGCCATCTACCGGTAAAATATTACAACAGATGGCACTAGTGGTACTATTTGTTTTCAAAAGTTCGGTTTCTTTTGGAATGGAGGGTGTATATAACAGTTTCTTTTAGTTAGGCTTTTGAAGTATCGCAAAACAAACACTGAAAACAGTTACAAATAGGCAGGTTTTCGAGATTGTAATATATCATCATCCTATACGACAAGACAGTATCTCTAGCCTATTAAATTTTTAAAATATCGAAGGAGTAATTAATTCAATCTGACATTTTAAATTTTCAGGATCACTGCAGCTTGAGAAAAAGCATGTCGAAACATTAAAATGCCACAGTTAAGGTTGATCCTTCCATTGCCCGTAGAGCTTATCTTCACTTGTGGAATGAGTAATTGTTTTTCATTTTTTTTTTTATTCAATGTACTTACGGCTAAGAGGTTAAGTGGCAATTATTGTATGATTGCTGAGATAAGGCTATCAAAAACAACCATTACAATATGTTTATTTGATTTTAACAGATTGAATTCTTCGTTTGAAGAATAAGTCTTAATAGAAAAAAAAAAGTTAAGCAAATATTGAAAATAATGTATCACAAAAGGAAACCGTTCGGCTGCTATTAGATCACCTTCCATTTAGCCAATAGGAAAAGAAAGTATTTATCACAAGGCACGAATTACTCGATAACTCAATGTTATCAAAATGATTAGCATTTGTATGTTTGGAGAACAATACAATTTCCAAAGAATTTTCATAGTAATAAGATTGTCCTAATTTTCACTTTTCAATTAGTGACTAGTGCGTTAAACTATACCAGATAGAACCAATTACCTTCAAAATGGGAGATGATTTGCTCTAATTGGTAGGACGATAACAAGAAGATTAGATTTGCTGACCAATGAACAATAAAATCTGTTTCTTTTTCTAAAATACATTTCAAACAATTGTAATTTCACGTCAACTAGTTATGTTTAAACTAGATAGTCCTATCAATTTATCTGTTAACAAATGCGTAACCAAACTACCAAAGAACGCATGCTACATTGGATTTACCCGAAAGACAATTTGTCTGCATGTAAACAATATGATACGAATTGTTTTGGCTAAAAGATAATATTGCTAGTATCAAACAGCCCAAACCTCATCAGAAATACTGTTTATACAAAAACTAAGTTGAGTTGAGTTGGTTCTGAGTTTAACGTCCTTTTCAGCAGCGAGGCTATATGAGACGGGACCTACTGATTAAAGTAGAATCCGAACCATATGAGGTCCCGCCGGGAATCGAAACCGGGTCTCCCCCACCAAAGGCGTGTACGCTAACCGCTTACCTACAGAGGAGCTCTACAAAAACTAAGTGTCACAGTGAATAGTATTGTGAAGGAGTTCCGTTTCTCACCGTGTATACAACGTGAGAATTTTTTTTTTTGGGGGGGGGGGTGAACAATGGAAGTTTCCCTGCCGCTGTCTACCCGTCCACAATTCTCTGCATCTCTCTTTACCCATCACTCTCTCTCTGCCTGAAAAGAATTATGTACTTAAGAGAAGACTGAGGGCATAGTACCAATTCAAATTCCATGCCGCTTCCAGTGTCTTCAACAATGTCTCTCTCCTCATCCCACAGTCATCACTCAAAAATTTTAGCACCACAACAGCAAAATGACAACTGATTTTTATTATATTTAAGGTTTACTAACACCATGATATTTTCTCAATAGTGAAGCCGGAAGTAGCACTTGCAACAAATAGTTTAATATCTATTGCTCCCCAGTTCAATTAAAATTACTTTATGTAACACGAAAACTTTCTACGATAATTAGTCCAAGAAATTAAATAATTTTTATTCTGTTAAAGCACTGATTTATTTAACACTTATTTATTAGCTGTAATTCCAAAAACACATTCTTCTAAGATGGCCTTGTCTTCTTCACCGTTATCGATGTTACTTACAAAAAGCATCAGCTATTATAAGCCAGTATGCTACTAATGTTTATTATGAAATTGTCTGTCAAATCCACGTCTTCTTTGGCATATTTGAATGGTTATAATTTGAAGCTATATTGTTCATATTGATAGTAGAAGCTTTTATTTTATTTATTTATTTTGTTTCCAAATTGCCCTTGTCCAACTTTAACTTTGTTTCTTATTCCAGATATGCTGATTACATTTTTCTTGATCATAATATAGCTTCATAGAAGTTAATATTTTATTTTATATAATTATTTATTGTCTTTTTCTTTCTTTTTTTGAAATTTTGTGAGTATTAAGATAAATAACTGATTATTTTTCGAAATTTTTCTTCTTGAATTTTGATGTTAGTTTTAATTAATTATTATTATTGATCCATTAATTCTTATGATTGTAAAATTGATAATATAAGAATTTTTTTATTAGTCCTTTTATTTTGGTTTGATTTATTTTTTTTATTTTTTATAAGTTGGTACCAGTTTCTATCAAGAATTGTATAATCATTTTTACTGAATTCCAATTGTGGGAAAGATGGCGTTCTCACACTTATTATTATATCATGTGAATAGCCTAAATGTCCAAGTATGGCTACAATATTTAACAGCATAAATGTGCAGGTCTGTCTATAAATAAAAAGGGTATCTTACGTACCGGACCTTTGTCCTTTATAACACATACATATCATCATTGCATGCTAGACTTCTCCCAATTCCGGTTTTAGTAGACATTGGAGTCCAGATCGGGTATGTTTTTGGGACCCTTAATTAATTAGAGGAAAGAGTTTTTTTGCTACCTGTTACTGTGTTTACTCCATAGCGATCAACGTTAAAACCAGAAGTGGTTGAATTCTGACACATCTTGCAGGTAGATCACCTCAATCAACCAACTGGATTTCTAACTCTTGACTAACTACATCCTCAACAAAATTGATGGTGATCCATCGAGTAGTTCTTCAGATTTTGTCTGCAGGACACACACATACAAACTGACAGACAGAAATAAATTATATATATATATATATATATATATATATATATATATATATATATATATATATATATATATATATATATATATATATACACAGGGTGTTCAATATATAATGCAACCCGGAGTTTGGGATAGTAGAACTTCTGAACCTGAAGTGATACACAAATAATGGTTACACCAAAATTAAGCTTTGATCAAGCATATATTTTTAAATTAGGAAGCAACGACTGAAGTACACTAGGAACCACACAGTGCTGCCAGATGTAACCAAAAGTTTTTTTTTTTTTTCCAAAACACGTAAATTGACTTATAACTCATACGTATGAATGTCCTGTAGTTAATTTTTAAATTGTTTAGTTGGAGTAGCTTGGAAACTATGTAACAGAATAAAATATTTTTTCATTTTACACCGATAACCAATCGGATCAGGCTTCTGTAAAGGGGAACTAGGGAAATCGTAGTTCTCATAAATTAACACTGAATTGGCAACACTGCTGATGTTTCAGTCCGTCAAAAGGTATGTTAAGGATCTGTCCACATTCTGCAATTCTTGAAAACAACGAAAAAGAAACTTTGAAATTATCATGATAAAACCTTTACTTACATACACCCGGGAACACTGCTACTATCACGAAATGAGTTATCAGCTCTATAGCAGATGCTGGAAGTGTCCCCTGTTTTGATTCAAACACTGGTTCACAGTTTCACCATGTTCGCAGCAACTTTACGAAGAGCAGAAGTGTTAATATTATTAATGGCACTGCGAATGTTGGTTTCAGGGTCTTTTATAGTTCGAAGGTTGTTCTCGTACACCTCTTGCTTTAAGTAGTTCCAAAGAAATAAATAGCAGTGTTGCCGGGTGCATGTAAATAAAAGTTTTATCATGATAATTTTAAAGTTTCTTTCTCGTTGTTTTCAGGAATTGCATAATGTAGACAGATCCTTGACACCTTTTGATGCACTGAAACATACTCAGTGTTGCCAATTCAGAGTTAATTTATGGGAACTACGATTTCTCTAGTTCCCCCTTATAGAGGCTTCATCCGATTAGTTATTGGCGTAAATGAAAAATTATTTTTCTGCTCCATAGTTTCCAAGCTACTCCAACTAAACAATTTGAAACTTAACGACAGAACATGTTTCTTTTTTTGCAAAATTTACGGGTTTTACAAAAAAAAAAAAAAATCCACCTTCGGTTACATCTGGCAACATTGTGGTTCTTAGTGTACTTCAGTCGTTGCTTCCTAATAAAAAAATATATGCATGATCAAAGCTTCATTTTAGTATAACCATTATTTGTGTATCACTTCAGGTTCAGAAGTTCTACTATCCCAAACTGCGAGTTGCATTGTATATTGGACACCCTGTATAAAGGAGTTTCTGGTAAACGAAACTCGTTAAAAACAGTTGATCCTATTATAGAAATAGTAAGCTAAACAGTGGAGAAACTATAGGCAAGGCAACGTTGGCTCTACGTTTCGGCCGCTTTGCCAACCAACTTATTGCCAACGGTGTCTGTACGAAAGAAGTAAAATTGCGATTAGGTCGAAATCTATTAGATAAATAATAGCAAATTGTTAGTTGGCCAACGTAATTCTAAACTACGTTAGGCCAAGGTATTTTCAACTTTAATTTTTGCAACTAACTGCCAACCATACATCCTAATTAGTCTACAATTCTGCTGCTGGCGTTAATACTTAAGTATTTCGTGAATATTTACATTATCATTGTAACGGTTTCCGAAAATAGTGCACGGCTTGTGGTACAGTTACACCGAAATTTTCCTATTTCATTCCTCTTTTTTTTTTTTTTCAACGGAACAGAAAGAACGAAACAAACACTGTTTTAAATTGAACCTAGTGATAAGCTCAGGTAATTAGTTAATGCGTGTCAGGTGATCTGGGTAGTAAGGGCAAATCTCAACAAAGTTAAATTTCAATCTAAACGCTCCCAATACCGAACTGGTCTGTGGCAGTCACTAGTGATGCTTCTATGTACTATAGTTTGTGGAAGTCGCTCCTTTATCCCTTAAAAATTATTTCAAGATAAATGGACGATTATTTTGACCGTTAAGAATCCACTTTTACGAAACAATGCTTTGTTGAGTTCGCTTTTTACTTCCCACAACGCCTCATTAGACGATGAAAGTGCAAAAACCTTGTATCTCCACTTTTTATGGAATTTTAGATTTTAGTTGCATTCAATAGGGGCGTGCGCAGGGGTGGGTCATGGGAGTTCGGATCTCCCCGAAATCCCAATTCTTTTGTAAATGTAGTCTACTTTTAGGGGCAATTTTAGAAATGTTCATATAATTTAGCCTCAAATTATATTTCGACCCTCCAAACTCTTTAGACCCCTCCCGAAATAAATTCCTGCGTACATCCCTGGCATTGAATTCACCACATCTGAATCCATGTGACTGCAAAAGCTCAAACGAAAAGCCAATTTTAGAAAATGGGAAAAACTATTTTTATTAAAAACCTCTATCACATTTCTTGTGGTAAAAGTAGAACTGTTTTACTTCTCTCCTGAAAAGTTTGGTTCTGGTGAGTTACGAGGTTTTGCACTTTCGCCGTCGAATGTAAAATGTTGATAAGCTTTCATACAAAATTTCATATTGAATTTTTTTTTCTAAAGCGGATAAAATACAACGACAAAGCACAAAATATGTTTCTGTGAGAAGTGCTCATATCCCAAGATCCGTAAAGGTACATCCCCTGCACTTTCCTACATTCTTTTGATGCGTCCCTTGAAAAATAATAATAATAATAATAATAATAATAATAAATGACTAGTTCGCACAGTTCGACAATTGCTCTGAACTTTAATTCCTCCCTTGGGGCACAGTTTGATTATTACAGTTCTTTGTGCATAAATTGGCCAGTTAAACCCTTTTCATACGAATTTTAGTACTTCAAGTGCTTTCAATATATTCCTTTTTTTAAAGAAATTTTCGTGAATTGCATTATTAGCAAAATTTTCGAAAATTGTGGGTCATGTGTCCAATTATTACTTTGGAAGCAAAAGTCACAGTTTGTGCGTAACACTAGGCACAGTTGCCTCGATGGGTGTCACTACCTGCACTGGGATCATGACAAGTGGATGGCACTAGAGTGCAAGTTTTAATTAAATATGTTAACCTGTAACATGCAACGAGACAAAGGCTTGACGAAGTGGGGATAACTAGTTACCTTTAATAAGATTATATACTAAGTTTCATTATCCCAACTTAAGGAGCTCCTAAGATACTAAGAGAGCTCCAGCATAAGTTTCCATTCCCTCTCATTAGGATATGTAGTTCAATGAAGACATGATGGAAACCCAGTTGAAAGTTGATGCTAACACTGCTTACATTAATTTCAAACGTGTCGCTAGTTTCTCCGTAATTATGCAACTAACAACGTCGATTTCATTTATTTATGGGAGTCTGTACAGAGTCAGTTATAGTTGTTGAAGAGAGAGTTAGCCGTATCCTAGAGTTAGAAGTAATATATTGTCTCTAGTAAGTGGTTATTTTATTGTTTGCATAATCAAGTAATATTTATTACGGGAGAGTTCAACTGCAAAAATGTTTGTACGTTGTAATTTGTCCTACATATTAATGCACGTAATTCATATAATAAAATTTAATGTACGGAGGCCTACTGTTCCTCAGGAGGAAAAGCTGCCGCCCACTCAGAGCGGAAGCGCAGTGCCATGGTTACAAATGAAACCTACTACTTGTAAAAATGTTTGATGGCTGATATGCGCTGCAGAATGATGTAGAGGAGTCAAAGCTAAAAATATGCTAGAATTAGGGATAAAAAAAACTAAAAGATACCAGAACGTACGTTTATATGAAAGGGGATGGAATTTGGAACTTTTCACACAGAAGGGTAGCAATGTACTTGTACAGTGTTCATTACCTGAGCTATCTTTAGTCTTTCTAGCCCTTTGATCTATTCTTGCGGTAATTTTATGCAGTATACTCTAAATATTGATATTACTTACAAATACAAGATAAAATTGGAATATCGTAATCAATGTTCAATTTACTAGAAAGACTTTCGAAACGGTGGAAGGGGACAAATATCTCTTGTTGAAATTTTATTGTAAAAAAAAATTAAATTATATTATATTATATTATATTATATTATATTATATTATATTATATTATATTATATTATATTATATTATATTATATTATATATATATATATATATATATATATATATATATTTGTTCCTTTATCTTTGAAGTTGGGGGGCTTACAACTTTCCTTACAAGGGAAACAGGAGTGAATTCATCAGAGAAGGTTACAGAAGTACCATATAGATTTTTTAGCCATACAACTAGCTATTCACGATTGTCTTTAATTGTTGAAGGTTTTTTCTGGGATTCCCGCTACAATGAAATTTATTTGACAGAGAGGAAAGAAGAACTAAGTTCAACTTGTAACTGTTCCTTGTGGTAGTTATTGACCTATGACAAGTATTTTGTTTGAGGGGGGGTCTATGTATTATACTCTAGTGTTGCCCACGAGCAAGAAATTTCTATTCTGAAACAGATTAGAATACAAGCAGTATCTTTCTAAATTCGAGACGACACAAACATTATAATTCTAGTCTCATTTTCAAGACTAGAATAGGGGTTTCGTGAGCAGCTCCAGTTCACTCAAGTCTTGGATCTCAGTATTTCAGTGTTACATATTTTGTATTCAAGGTATAAACTGACAAAGTGATTCTACAAACATAATAGAAAGCATTCGTCAGCGTTTATACATACGCAAATCATTACAATATACTCCGAATGTAGATATAACAACTCCCATACATATAGTTTGAATGTTGTGAGGATAACACTCAGTGGCGTATTTAGGGGGGCTTCCGGGCTTAAGGCACCCCGAAATCTTTCTTACTATAGTAAAGTATGAAATATCTTGCAGAATTTTCACATTTTCAGGCAAAGCCCCCCCCCGAAAGTTAGCAAAGCCCCTCCCGAAACAAAATCGTAAATACGCTACTGACAAGAACCTTCGTAGACCTCTCGTAACGCGGAAGGATTGTAGTATCTTCGAGATGAAATTAAGTGGGGAAAAATCAAGACAAAGTTTTACATAAATTTACAAAACGACACGAAAGTAGAAAAACTTGAGATTAGACAAAAGTAGGAAGAATTGAGACGAGACTACAAAATTTACAAGACGAGACGAGACGAGAAAATCTTATTACTGAGAATAACTCCTATCAATTACGAAAAGATTATAAAAAAAAAATAAAGATAAATACAGTTATTCGTGACTGAGTATCTGTAAAAGTAATGGTTTTGTCTCGCAATACATATATTTCTGTTGGAACAAACAAAGTCCATATTGAGTTTATTTTCAGTTTAATGTCCCGTTCAGCAGTCAGGCTATATGATACGTGGATCTACTGATTAATGTTTAATCCGAACCACATGAGCTCTCGCCAGGAATCGAATCCGGGTCTCTCACGCTAAAGGCGCGTACGCTAACCGTTTAGCGAGGAAGAAGCTCAAAATGTCCCTATTATGGAGATGTTCGTTAACTAAGGTTTTACTGCATTACAAATCTTAATTTCCAACATGAAATTTCAACTTCAACTTCGGTTTTAATAATTTTACCAGTTATGCAGATTTTTACAAAATTTTAACTTTATATTTTTTGTTTGTAGTACTTGCTTTACAGGCCCAGCAAAGAAGATTAACTGCAAATAAAATTGACATTTCTAAGACGTTAACGGCACGTGGTTTAAAATGCCAGAAGTCTCGTCTGCAAACAAAGCATATGTTTCACTCATTCTTGTTTGCTGAAGATAAACAGCTCCTGTTTACCTCGTTTGTAACTGATTCAACTCGTCTGGCTGCTCTTGACTAGAAACACCGTTAGATGGGCCACCCATCTTACACCACAGTAGTGCATGTTTGCATAACAATGTAGGATAATTTTGATAGTTTTCTGATACCAGAAATGTCTATAAATGTTGGTACACAATTTCCCCCTTTCATTTTTTTTTTTTTTTTTTAATGTGAAACTTTTAGAAAGTTACACGTGTTATAAGCCTTATGACAAGGACATCAAACAAACGCCAAAATTTTAAAACGACAGAACTGGTTCAAACTAACTTTTGTTTACAATAGTTTCTTTCCATTGAAAAAAAAAAGTTTTAATCGTGAAATATCAACTTTTGTAATCTAGAGAAATTTTGATGAGGGCTGGGCACTCAAGTATCACTTGAAATTGCTGCTCAACCTTCGATACAATGACCTTGAACAGCCACTCAAAATAATGCGTTCACTAAAAAAAAAAAAAAAAAGAATAAAGTTGTGAAACAATGGGAAAATATTTACATGAAGTACGTATCAAACGTCATAAAGATAAACTGGGTAGCCGTGGCTACAAGTAAATTAGGGTGATTAAAAGTTAATTTGTTTCGATATCACAGCACAGTGCCATGACCATTTGGAATTACTTCAAAGACGTGATACCAAGAAATTGTTCAGACTATAGTGCTGATGGGACACTTATTTGTAAAAAAAAGTTTTAGAGACATTACACAGATTTAGATGACAGTTTCTGCGGTACATAATAAATATATTAGCTATAACTGTACTAAAATAAAGAGTAATATCGGAATACTGTACTTATTGTTTTAATTACCTAAATTTCATCGTAATGGCGTGTCCTCTCATTTCTGAAGTTGTAGGAGGAAATGATGGCCCCTAGAGGAGGAGGAGAGTGTTTGGAAAGGAAGAAATTCGATGTAGATTTCTTGGCCATACGATTCTCTCTACAGTCTCGAGATATTTTAGAATTCATACCAGAAAGCAATATATTGTTGAGTTGATTTTGAGTTTAACGTCCCGTTCAGCAGCGAGGCTATATGAGACGTGGACCTACTGATTAACGTGGAATCCGAACCACATGAGCTCCCGCCGGGAATCGAACCCGGGCCTCCCACCAGAAAGCAATATAGTCTGGACAGAAAGCAAAAGAATAATTCCAAGTGTAGCTTGCACCGTTCTGTGTGCTGGTTTACCATGTCACTGAGCTATAACAAAGACATCTTATTGTGGGAAAAATATTATTCTATTTACAGTACTGTACCGCAGATTCATTTTCAAATTCCAGAAAGTATATTCTGTGTTAAATACATTATGAATAGATGTCTCTCCACTGTGAAATGTTACTGAAACGTTGGAGGGAAATCAACCTTGGAGATCGATGTTCGTATCGATGTCTATGAAGTAAGGGTTCTGTTCGATAATACATACACTTTTACGGGAGAAAAATCTGTCCGTATTACGGAAGTGTGTTATTGAGATGCGTCCGTTAAGCGAGATTTAATTGAACTTAATAGTAATAGGCTGGTTGATAACGTTGAGGAAAAAAGGGGTATAATTAAGATACTGGTGAAGAATCATCTGGTAGAATTAAAAAGTATAGGACCTCAAAAGTTGGGATATTTATACATCTCAAATTTGAGATTACTTTTCTCAGGGGTGTTTAAAAATAGTTCCATTGCATTCAGAAAGCTGGAATTGGCACAATTAGAAATATATTCAAGCTTCGGCACTTTCAACATTGGCATAAGCAGTACTTCAAAGATCCCAACTTTGAGATCATTTTTCTCTTTATCCCACGAACGGATGTTTCAAAATATTCAATTTGATTCAGCATTTGAAAACAGTATTTTAAAAAACGCAATTACAATCTTACGCAAGCGTGGGCACTTTTCATTAGTGACACGAGCGTTGGTTCTTTATTGGATCAAAGGTAAAATATATTTCAATCAAAAATTTTCTTGTGGGTCTTATATCTGGAGAAATACATATGTATAGTGTACCCGAATTCAACCTATCATTTCGTAGAAAATAGGAAAACTCGATTTAGGGGTCGTTCAAAAAAACTGTGGCCCCCTGACAAATTGGCCCAAAGGATCCAATGTATTTTAATCCAATATATTTTTTGTAGACTTTATATCTGGAGAACTTTAGCCAAATGCTAGACTATCAGTTAACTCACTATGATGTCCTTATTTCGTAGGAAATACGAAAACTCGATTTCAAGACCGTTCAAAAAGTTAGGCCCATGATCAAAAAACTAATTGTTGGCCAAGATCACAATCTTTGATTTTTTTGTGAAATTCTTGCTTTTAAGATGCTTTTTCATAATCATATTCGAGTGTTTTTATTAATCATACAAATCAAGGTAGAGAAATTTTCAAACTGATAACCAGGTACCAGTGTCAGAGCTGATTACACAATAAGGATCATATTTTAAAACTTCGTAAATAGTGAGTCCATCATTCAAATATTTGACAAAGCATTAAATAAAAATCAACCTACTTTCTTTCTATATCAACACACACCAAAACCTAAAAAAACTAATGGTCAGGTGAGTAAGTTATGGAATTGGCACACAGACTTAAGTGTGTCACTTTAAAAAAAGTAGGTTATCTTCAAAATATTTCTATATCATAAGATAGTACGATTGGAGACTTTATTTGCGGCGTTGATCAATTTATGACTAATACTTTACAAAATTAATCTCAGAAATAATTTGAAAGTAACACTTTTATATATATATATATATATAAAAACATTATAATAGTTGTATTATAAACAACATTTGTATTCTGGAGTATCATATCACAGATGAGAGATCCGAAGCATACTTTTACTAAATTGAACCTAGTCGATAAAATTGGAAGCGGTGTAGTTTAGGTTGTAATAACAAATGGATTACAATAAAATCTCCCAGTTTTACATTGAATGCTTGTGCCCTGTAATTAAAGGAGTCAAATGATTCATGAAACTGAATGGTTATGAAAGAAATTAAAATCTGACATCATGCAACAGACCATCTTTATAGTTCTTGTAAGTTCGAAACTGGACAATCGTGCTGAAAGCTTCTGTCTGGTAACCCTGCATTTTATTATGTTCGTTTGAACATTTCTAGCGTCAGTTGTTCTAGAAAAGTAAAACCAGATGACAATACGGAAATACAATCTACACAAGAACAAAAAGAGCTGAACATTGAGTACCTATAAGAAAGTTCTGGGAACTGACCAATACAAAAACGTTACTAAAAAACTTACTTAATCTTATCTTAGAGTAGCTGAAACGCCACTTTTTCTAACAAATACCTTTTTTTAAGTATTTGCACCCTTTTTGAAATGAAACTAACGATAAAAATCCATGTCACCCCCTCGCTCCTTCCGATAACGAGTTCATAATATGTTGTTTAAGTCTATCTCTGCGGGACACTAATATCGGTCGTTTTATTGTTACATGTCACCAATTTTTTTGCATAAATTGTGACCTCCACACTTTTTCTCTTGGGATATACATTTAATTTTTAAAAAAATAGTATCATAAGATCATTCGGAGGGCTAAAATTGATAAGAATACCAAGTTTGATTTTAATTGTTACATTAGTTATTGAATCATCAGAATTCTTTCATTAATCATGTCCCTCTCCCCGTACGTAAATCCACTCTGAAGATACAATACCCAAGAAAGGAACATTCATAAAAACTATTTTTAGCTTAGTTATATGATTATGGAAGTTTCTCGTCAACTAAGAAATGTACAGACTGATGGATTTTGAAAAAGTCCTGAAAGTAATAAATTCGATGTGAAGAGCGACTAAGAAAATAGTGAATTGAGGTTTTTTTTTTTTTTTTTTTTTTTTGGAGTATAACGTCCCTTTCTACATCGAAGCTACATTAGGCATGAACCTACAGTAACGCAGAATGTAAATCATAACTTCCACCAGCAATCAAACTAGAGTGGGAAAACCAGTAATTTAGCTAGAAATGAATCCTGCTAATAAATCTATTAACCGAACTCTACGGTACTAACTATTTGCAACAGAACAGACCACCGAGCTCCGTCGTGGATATATGGTTAGCCTGCGCGCATTGAGCACAGGAGGCCTGGGTTTGATCCCCAATGGGACGTAATATCGTTCGATCCCATTTTAAAATGGGAGCCCATGTTTCCTATAGCCTCTATGCGCAACAGGGTGAAAAAAAAAAAAACAGAACTAACATCTAAAATTCTACGGTAGATCTATAAAAATAATATTCCTGTTCTATAGTTAATATCAAGTTTTATTTGTATTTTTGATCATAAACGAACATTACAGTGGAAACAAATACCGCGATTACTTTTTATAAAGCGTCCATTACATTCCGTAATGAGAATATGCATAATTAATTACCTACGTTGTATGTATGTCCTTACTCTCTTCCAGCACCCGTCACGCCACAGTGATGTGCTGCGGCACACCGTTTGAAAGTGACTGGAGTAGAGTATTGAATGTCAAGCATCAGTTACATGTATTTTGTCACGTTACGTTTTTTTTTCCACGTATAAAGCGTGAAACAAAATATCGCAGCACGCGTTATAACGGACAGGAAGAACTGTGGTGTTGGCGGTCTTTAACACTTCTATCTTCGCGTCGAAACATTATGTGTCCACTGATGTTCAGGCTTACCTTTCTATTTTAGATTGAAATCAGAACATATTTTAATTCTTTTGGGAGCATGTCTGGAAATTTGCCCTATGCCCTCAAAGGAATCCGTTGCGCAGATATGGACCACCAGTCGGTGGTTTCTCGAATTCGAAATAACGCATATTGAAATTTAGCTTTACCACGATTTTGGATGAACCTAGCTCTGGAACTATGCACTTTTACACCTCTTATTTTGATATGAGGAATTACCTCCTTCAATTGGTCGGTATAGTTCGTAAACACCCTGTCAAATCAGTTTACGAGTTCTTTACGTAAATGAAGAGTGCGTATGAGAGTGCTTCCCAAACTTTAACTTTCAGTCATGTATAAATAGAAAAATCTTTGCGTACCGTTTGTTTTCTTAGTTTTCTAAAGTAAGTATATTTTAAGAAAATATTTATTAAAATTTATTTCTGTAGGTTTTAGTCGATTTGATTTATTTTTTTGAAAAAGGAAACATGTTTTTCAAGACTTTTCGGACGTGTTGTGAACAATCGTGAAAAATGTCAGTTTCATCGAACATGTGAATGTTAGATCCTCTGTACTAGATGATCCCGTATTACTCAAGAGTTTCGTTGCATACCAAAAGGCGTATATTAAGCTGATTAAAATCAAAATATCTAATTAACCTAGTTATATATACACGTAACAATGGGATATTGTATTGTTACCTGAGTTATGTCGCTGTGGAAAATTTAGTCAGTGTGTGACGACAGGAAATGAGTTATAATTAAGGTTACAAGATCTGAGGACATACTTGAACGGCTGTAAATTCAAGAAAGCCATATAATAATTGGACCAAACATAAGGATCCCGATCTGCGTAAAAATAAAATTCGAAACATATGTCAGTCTGTGCTCTCTGTATCTACAGTAAGCACACTGTTTAGAACCTGATGTTAACTTCTGGAGCCTTAGAACCTTTGTTGACAACTGAAGCATCCAAATTTATAATTGCTTTTGTGCGTAATATGACAGATACACTTATGCTCCATGGAAACATGGGTATAGCATGCATAATGACAGTGATACTGTTTGGAACGGAAAATATGGGATGCTGATATAAAACAGAGGTTTTGCGGAAGAAGAATCTTTTATGCTCTAAAATCAGGAGTTCTCAACTTTTTCTACAGGCGTACCACGAAAGTATATTCATTATTGATACCACCATAAGCCATATGTACACTCATGTCCAAAATTATTGTCGCATGTCTAAAAATATGTTTTTGTAGGAATATAATTTGATAACTAATTTACCTGGTACTTCTTATAATGTTAGTGTGTGTATAATCGGCAAATACAAGTATGTGGCAAATTTCATGTCAAAAGAGCAGTAAATAAGAACAATAAAACGAAAATAAAACTTGATTGTCCATTTAGCTACATTTTCTTTTACTCATTCTAATTTTCGTATTTATAATTCTTTTCCTATGAAATTTACCACAAATATACATTTCCCGATTACACACATATTATCAGTTTTAAAAGTATCCTGCAAAATCATTACCAAATTATATTCTTACAAGAAGACTTCAATCATTTTGGACATGAGTACCACCAAACGGCTCACGCACCACCAGTGATACAAGTACCATAGGTTGAGAAACCCTGCTCTAAATCTTAATATTGGATTGTCAGTAAGATTTAATGATGGACTTTTGTGACAAGGGACTTCAGAAACTAACCTTTCACGGTTGTCTTGTAACCTGAAAAACTGGTCCTTAACGCAAAATTGGGAATGGAAGTGAACAGAACAACTTGATTTTTTAGAAAAACTTATCCACCTTGATCGTTCATAGCATTGGGATCTAATCACTTAGTTTTTGAAACAGATGAGCAAACAAGCACTGAGCTACCGTACTTTATGGACTTTAGGATATCTTAAACTGTGCTCGTGAGTAGGCCAGGAACCAGCCACAGAATTTTGGGGGACATGAATATGTTAGAGGGGGCCAAGTCATTAAAAATTCCCTTACAAATAGTTAAATTGTGTTTTTTGTATTAATAGTAGCATTTTGTGTTAAGGTCTGGAGGAGCCACGGAATGTTTAGGGGGCCAGAACCCCCTAACCCTCTCTGGTTGTGGGCCTGCTCGTGAGTCGTATGCAATGTTGAAATTCGTAATCAAAGGAATAGATAATATAATTTGTTATTTTAGAAATAATATAATTTACTTACCTAATTCTCTAGTAACTACAAAATAGTACAGAAATCAGTAACCTGTTTCTTTTTTGGTATTACCTACATTCTCACGCAATTGATAGTCTAAGCACATGACGCAAATTTAATTACTTATCTTTTTAAGAAATAATTTGATTTTAGTTTAGCGGCCCTTTCAGCAGCAAGGCTATTGAGGTGTGGATCTGCAGCTTAAGGTGGGATCAGAACCACATGAGCTCCCGCCGGGAATCGAACGCCCGTCCTTTAAGAAGTAAGAATATATCGACAATGAAAATTCAGTATCATTTCGTGAGTACTGTAAATTTGATTTGATTTTAGTTTAGTTTACTTTAGTTTAGCGTTCCTTCCAGCAGCGAGGCTATACGAGACATGGATCTGCAGCTTAAGGTGGGATCAGAACCATCAACTCCCGGCGAGAATAGAACCCGGCCCCCACGGCAAAGGCCTGTATGCTAACCGCTTAGCCACGACGGAGCTCTAAGTAGTTTGAATAAATAATTATGCACAAAAAGTGTTTTTGGACTTTCCGAGAAAATGTGAGAAAGGTGACACACAAACATAGTCAACGTCTTGCGAATGAAATCAGAAAAATAAACACACTGCTGAACAAGACTGCACTTATTTAATATAAAAAACACATTTACACGTGACGTTTCGATCTTCTAGCCAAGATCCTCATCAGACACACTGAGTGATACAAAAAATTACTCAAGTATATATACACAATTCATCTCCCTATCTGCTCTCTCATTGGCCCGTTCAAACAGCCAATCAGAAGCGTGGGAATCTATCTGAACTGACCAATGGGACAACATAACATTTTACCAGAAAGAAACAACAAGGAGCAAGCAACCATTGAATACATTAATTCATATACATATTTCTGTATTTATCAATAATATTTCTTCATTCTTTATTAATGGTGATACCTTTGGTCCAATTCATTAAGTTTACATCCCCTTCCTTTTCTATCCACCAGGCCTCTTTCCACTTTCTCGGCCACAATCTTTTTTCCCGTTCCAGTACAATAACTTCTTCCCAGTTAACATCATGTCCCTTTTCTTTTACATGTTTAAAGATTGCGTTAGTTTCTCTGCCATATTTCACATCACTTTTATGTTGTTTAATTCTTTCTTTCAATAATTTCCCCGTCTCACCAATATATTTCATATCGCAATCCTTACAATTTATACAATAAATGACACCTTTCTGATCTCTTTTCTTTTTTCTTCCCTTTGCTTTTGACCATGTCCAACAACGTTCTGCTACCTTTTCTATACACTTTGACCCCTTGCTTTCTTAACATCATCTTTAAAATCTCGGTATCTTCTCCTAACCCTATAATGCCTTTCCATACCCCCTCATTGTCCTCCCCACTTTTACCTTTCCCCGAGACCACAGATGCTTTAACGACAGCTGACAGCTGGTTTGAAGAAGAGACTAAACGTGAGTAAGGCTTTTACACAGAAATTAGAAGTAGAATGTGTAGATTTGGCATCTATTTTTGTAAGAGACTGGTTAGTGCAATATTTAAGAGAATGGGAAATGTGTTTTAGTGGCAAAGTGGAAGAAAGACTTAGAAACAAATTAATAGCGTTGGGCATAAGCGAGGAGAAGACCAAAGAAAGAGTAGTGGTGATAGGGGAAGTGCAAGTGTCAGAAGAAGAGAAATCTTTTCTTTCATTGGGTTGTAAATTTAAAGTGAAAGACGGAACGAGCAGGGTCGATGACATAGTCTATTCTGTAGAAGAAGCGTTGAACGAAGTTAAAGAAGAAGAGGACAGAGATAGGTTAAGAAGGAAGACAATGGTTTTGGTAAAGAAAGAAATCCATAGAAGATCTTCGAATTTGACAAAAGAAGAAAGAAGAGGATATGATAGCATTAGGAAAAGGAAGGACAGTGGTAGAGAGAGCTGACAAAGGAGGGGCGACAGTGGTAATGAATAAAACGTGGTATGAGGACAAGGTGAAGGATTTGGTGGATGGACAATATGAATTAGTTGACAAGAAGAAAGAAGAAATTATAGAAGAATTAAAAGAAGAATGTAAAAGGAAGGGACTTAAGAAATGGATGAATGAAGATGGAAGAGTGCCCATGTTAAAGGGTTTTCCAAAAATACACAAAAAGGAAGTAAAGCTTAGGCCAGTTATGGACTGTAGGAATAATTATTTGGAACCGCTAGAAAGTGAATTGAAACCAGTGTTAGAGTGGGTAAGAGACAGACAAAAGACTTTGGCAATTAAAGACTACAGAGAAGTAATAAACTACACCAGTAATGCTGAAATTAATAATGATTGTATTTTGTTTAGTTTAGATGTTAAAGCCATGTTCCCTAGTCTAAAGAGAAGTGCTATACTTGATACGATTAAGAGAGTTATGGGGGGAGAATGTGTTAAAGGCTGGAAATGGGAGAAAGTTAGAAAAGCCCTCAACTTAATATGGGAGTTTGGTTTCTGTAAAGTTAAGAATGACATATATAAGATTAAGGATGGTTTAAGTATAGGATCTAAGATAAGTCCGGTATTGTCTGATATCATTATGAATGTGTGGGAGAAGGATGTGATAGAAAAGGGGAAAGAAAAGATTCGATTTTTATGTAGATACGTTGATGATTGTTTTGGGATATGGGAAGGATCAAAAGAAGAGTTGATAGAGTTCGTTGGCAGTATTGAAGATAAGGAGAAGGGAATAGAATTAGAACTAGAGACAGAGCAGGGAGGTGTATTATGTTATCTTGACATTTTAATGAGTAAGGAAGGGAAGAGCATTAAGACTCAATGGTATCAAAAAGATTGTAGTGCTGGTATTTATTGTAATAAGAGAAGTAATGTAGATAGAAGTACAAAAGTTAATTTCATAAGAAATATGTTAGAAAGAATTTCCAAAATTTGTAACAAAAAAGTAGAAGAGAATGTGGAAATCTTTAAAAGACAGCTCTATGAGAATGGTTATAGTAAACGGGATATCGTTAAAGCATCTGTGGTCTCGGGGAAAGGTAAAAGTGGGGAGGAAAATGAGGGGGTATGGAAAGGCATTATAGGGTTAGGAGAAGATACCGAGATTTTAAAGATGATGTTAAGAAAGCAAGGGGTCAAAGTGTATAGAAAAGGTAGCAGAACGTTGTTGGACATGGTCAAAAGCAAAGGGAAGAAAAAAGAAAAGAGATCAGAAAGGTGTCATTTATTGTATAAATTGTAAGGATTGCGATATGAAATATATTGGTGAGACGGGGAAATTATTGAAAGAAAGAATTAAACAACATAAAAGTGATGTGAAATATGGCAGAGAAACTAACGCAATCTTTAAACATGTAAAAGAAAAGGGACATGATGTTAACTGGGAAGAAGTTATTGTACTGGAACGGGAAAAAAGATTGTGGCCGAGAAAGTGGAAAGAGGCCTGGTGGATAGAAAAGGAAGGGGATGTAAACTTAATGAATTGGACCAAAGGTATCACCATTAATAAAGAATGGAGAAATATTATTGATAAATACAGAAATATGTATATGAATTAATGTATTCAATGGTTGCTTGCTCCTTGTTGTTTCTTTCTGGTAAAATGTTATGTTGTCCCATTGGTCAGTTCAGATAGATTTCCACGCTTCTGATTGGCTGTTTGAACGGGCCAATGAGAGAGCAGATAGGGAGATGAATTGTGTATATATACTTGAGTAATTTTTTGTATCACTCAGTGTACGTCTGATGAGGATCTTGGCTAGAAGATCGAAACGTCACGTGTAAATGTGTTTTTTATATTAAATAAGTGCAGTCTTGTTCAGCAGTGTGTTTATTTTTTTGTGAGAAAGGTATACACTGTAAATGAACAACTTTAAGCCACAAAACAGGTGATTTAATATTAGTGTGCTTTATTATGTTTCTCTAAGCCCCTGATCTCCAGTTGATGAAAAAAATAACGAATAACAGTCCCTCGCCTCTGTAATATTGCTCTACAAAAGTTTTAACTGCAAGAGACTAAGAGAAAACGTGAATATTCAATACTTTTGCGACATGACAACTTCAATATAAACTGTAATTTTACTTCAACTAGGATCAGACATATTTGAAAGGATTCATTGTCGAATAGTGACGTCTTAAACTTGTTAGATTCCTGATTAATTTATACCACAACAGTCAGAAAGCTCAGGTCTTTCCTGTCGTAAAAGTTCCAGTTTTCCTTCGAATGTCCCAGTTAGATTGATGAAAAAAAGAAAATAGTTGTTTCTCTCTGGGAATCGTCATAAAGGCGCCACGGCGTCGACGTGTAGACTCTCCAAACCATGTTCTTTCGTTAGACCTGATGATCCAGCAAAATTAATAGTTTTCGACGTCACAACTCACACTTGAGTATGAAGAGACTTTTTGATGGAAAAATTCTATTAACACAAATATCAATATTTAGATATGAATGTATAAAATAACCTTCAAAGATAAAATAAAGATAACTTTCTATGAATTCATAAATGCTTAAGATAGGTCAGCAATTGTATATTGTTCACCTATCTATTTTATTTAGATATTTTGTTATATAAAATTTCTTTTTACTATATATATACGCTGTTTTGTACAAAGATAAGATACTTCGCATCGATTTTAAGAAAGACTACGATGAATGCTGTCTAGGATGAGTGAAACGCCTGAATGAAATTTTAACAAAGTCATTATTAAAATATCAAATGAAAATTTAATACCCTGATACTTAGCGCATTTCGATTACAGACTTACGCATAAAGTCAAGGGGAAAGTTAAGCTATATAATGTTTTAACTATTTACAGAACATCCTTTTGAGAACAGTTTATTATTATTATTATTATTATTATTATTATTATTATTATTATTATTATTATTATATTGAGAACAGTCTTTTCATCTGGAATATTTCGGCTATAAGAATTTTGAATCCTTCTGATTCTGTCATCCTAATACCTGCTTTCGTCAAATGTGAAAAACTCCTATTATCAAGGATATATACTAAGTTCCACATTCCAATTACCCACATTCAAAGTTCCGTCATCTTTCCTCAAGCCGTTTTAAAAATACAAGGGTGGCACGCGGGTTTTGCGTCACCCTGTGGACGAGAAAGGAACTGGCCACCTAACCGTAAGTTGTTAACGGCCACTGAGAAATTTGAACAAAATAGATGTAAATGCTTTCGCTACGGTTTTATAGACGAATCAAAACTGCAAGATATCCTTGCATAACTAAACTATGTTAATTGTACCTCGCTCCATGATTAATACTTCGAAGGAAGCATATAATCGTGTGAAATCAATTTTTAAATTTTATATTCCACGCAGTATAATCATCAACACACATTTACACAAATGAAGCATGGGTATGAAATGAAGACAATAGTTCCACAAGCAAATATACTGTAACGTTGGCTTTATACTACTCTTGCAAGACATGATGATCACAAACAATGGAGGATCTTCTAGTCATGGTTATTTGTTAATACATTGTGTGTTTGTGAAACATGGATGCCAAGAGATACCACAGCAGCTTAACATCCGAAATAATCAGGCATTTAGAATTTAATCAGTACTGTATTGTAACGATAAATAAATCCTAGAATATTTAAAATAATCCTCACGGAATAGCGAAGAATTAATTGTATTACATATGGAGACATTCAAAACTAAATTTTCAACTTCCAGCTTTAAGAGTTGAAGAAGTGTAGTATTAAAGTGTTCCTTTACGTTAAACGACAGAATATAGGAAACATGACTGGTTACGAACGTTTTTCCAATCAGCGGTTTCAGAACCAGAAAGCTGCTTCAGAGAATTGCCCCATATTTTGAGTTCTTAAAATAATAACAGAACAGAAAATATAACATTACAAACAATGTTAAATTTAAACAAGAATTTTAGGAATGATAAAAAAAAAATCAAAAGATTGCAATCAGGCCAGTAATTAGTTTTTTGGATCAGGGGCCACATTTTTTGAACGACCCCTAAATCTAGTTTTCGTACTTTCTACGAAATAAGCACATCATACTGAGTTAACAGATAGTTTGGGTTTAGCTACACTGTATGTAGTTCCCCAGTGCTTACAAGAAAATCTTTGATAGAAATAAATATTGGATCTTTTAATCCAAGAAAATAAACAAGAGAGAACATTTAAGTACTAGATTGTGTGTGTACCAGTGACATCAATGACGTATTTTATCAATTTACAACTAATATATACAAGATATCATAGATCATAAAACATATGTTTGAAATTAAAAACAGAACTTTAGTGGCGTTTCTTTCGAAAAACTTAAGGACTATTAGATGCGAAGTTACAGTATAAATTTTTAACCAAATTCCTCGTTGTTGCACTAAGATCCAGGACTATACACAAAACTACGTGAGTGAACTGAACGGCAATAAGCAACCAGAGCGCTTAGTGCTTTAATAGCAATTCGATATTGCGTAAATTAAACAAAAGTAAAAAAAAAATATATATATATATATATATATATGGCCACTTATTAGGTGGTTATATCAAAACTAATGAGAAGCCTTTGATTTCTGTAGCCGACTGTACAACAGCGAATATTGGCCAACTTCCACATTCTGTTGAACGCAGGCAGGTTCCTGTCATTTAAGCAATGTGTGTGTAAGTGCAAGATTCGAGGGCGGAATGACTTTTCCTTAATACTCAGTGGCACGGTATGCGATCTATAGGACAAGAAGTCTCCCATTATGACTGATGGGTGTGGTGCAAAGGCCTTCGTTCCAAGAAAACCTACACAAAGATGGAATCGAGCCAACGCCTCGCGGTGAATCTTCACTACTAACGAAAACCACCTGAAAGTAATAATGCACCACAGAGTTCGCCTCAACATCATCACATGCTACACAAGATATCTTAATTAGCCTCTTTCTTTTAGAAACAGCGTCCTTGGTCAACACATACTTTACTTGGTTCGGTTTCATGTGTGTCCATAAACTATTCTTTTATATTATATTATATTATATTATATTATATTATATTATATTATATTATATTATATTATATATATATATTTATATTCAGCCTGTTGGCAGATCCTGAGACTAATGACGATATTTTCTTTTAACTTTAGGTTTCTGCGTGGAAATGTTTCTTCCACGTTTCTTCATCTTCAGCTTCTTTTAACTCCCAATATTTTCTTCTGTTTTTCAAATCATCGATCAGTTGTGTTCTTCGTATTCCTCACCTTCTTTCCATCTTTTCTTCTACGCAGTATGAAGACAATTTCCTCACAAGATGGGTCCAATCTAATTAGAGTTTCTACGAAGGATGGTGGCTAGAAACTCTCTCTCCTATCCGTTTTAAAACATCCTAATTTGTTTCTCTCCCTCTCTCTCTCTCTCTCTCCATTTTATCAGCTTCATCTTTTCCCAACACCACATTTGGAAGCTCTAAATATTTCTTTAACTTCCCTAATGTCCAAGGCTCTGAACCATGAAGTCCAATGCCCCATCTATAGCACTTGACCAATTTCTTCCTTAAACCAATATTAAGCCAGTTAGTTAAAAGTGACCTTTTTTTGTTGAATGATTCTTTGGCTATGGAAATTCTTGACCAAATCCCTTCGGCGTAGTAGAGTTTCTCGTCAAAATACTTCCTAGATTGAAACTAGCGACCTCTTCAAGTTCTCTTTGTTCTACTCTGACCCGTAAGGGTGCGTTTCCAAGGGATATTCCCATGGCATTCGATTTTTCAAAGTTGATTTGCATTCCATATTGTTTCCCCAGTGTCAATTATTTTGTCAATCATCTCCAGTAATCCTTCAGTTTTAACTATAATAACCGTATCATCTGCATACCTTATAATGTAGCTTCATTGTATGTCGCCTTTACACGGCAAAACGTCTGAGCAGTTCGAAATCAATTTTTCCACAGTAAACCCAGGTCTACGAATCCCTCGATTCGCGAAAAATAAAATCGGCAAAGGTCAAAATTGAATCTGTTCGAAATAGTGATTACAGTCCGGAAAGTAGGCGTCAACAATATTATCAATCTTGGAATATGCGATCAGATTGTGAAATATGTGAATGGAAATCAATTTCCAGAGTGATCATATACCCTGTGGAGCCTTATCTGGTACCGAAAGCATTAACAGTCGCCGTTCACGTACACCTCACTTATGCAAAATCTGTGTACAAGAGAATTAATGTACCGAGTACATTTCAACGAACTTTATATTATATATATATATACACGTTATTTATAAATTTTTCAATTTTGAATCTCCATTCGAAAGAGCATCAAAAACATCTGCACGAAGTGATTGATTTTTTCGCGTCACTCGTACCGTTCGAGATATTGGCCCCAAAAAGTTCCGATTTCGGGAGATTTAAGGAGCCGTATCTCGGGAACCGTAAGTCATAAAGAGATTATCTTTTGCGAATTCTTCAATGTTGAGCCCTCTATTTTGAGCATGTCTTTTCGTAGTACGTTTTAACAGAACTCAAACATGTCGAAATAAATTTAATACTCAAGGAAATTATAAGTGGATAGATATATTACAAGAATTGTGTAAGGAGTAATAGTAAAATACATAAAACATTTCGTATAAAGCCTGTAGAAGTTAAGAAAAATAATTCTTTTTAACTTCGTTATTGTTAATTTTCTCTCCCAAATAATCAGAAGGTGATGCAAGAGGATTGGCATTTATGGCCTTCGTCAACAGATAAGCTATACAGATCAAAAGTGGGATCTGAACCACTATAATGAATTCTATGCGCTTCCTCCACGAATCGAACCTAGGTCCTCGTACAGTAAAGGGACACTCCCTGGACACTGGACTGCAAAAATGGACTAAACTAATACACAAAGAGTGGTGAAAGGCATACCCTTTAAGCATTTGTCACATGCATAACTTTCCCACGTTTTCAAGTTCTGAAATGATGCATCGAAACATGCCTAATACCTATCAGTTCATAATTCACTTGGCAGTTAACTTGAATTCGCAATTACACGTTTTAAAACCTGTCATTCTGGAGGGAATTACGAAGACAATTCCACTTAAGCGGACGAGTGGTGTCTAATCTCTGTAAATCTCATTACTCAAACATGAGTGTTTATCTTTCATTTTATCTCGTCGTTTGAACACCTCCATGTCACAATTACCTTCAGAGAAATGCGAACTCACGTGCCAGGGCGCACTTCAACACTAAGATAAAAGAAACACTTCAATAAAGAGAGAAACAGAAACTGCATAGACGTTTAAATATGTTAACATGTTATGAAGTAGACAAATTTGCAAACAATATTAGCAGTAAAGATTGTTTTCATTTTTAAGTAGGAGTTCCTTCTGAGTTTTGCAGATTAACTGAAATATTAGTATTTACACCAAGAATATAAATCAGAGGTTCGCAACCTTTTAAAAAGACTGCAAATTTCATAGTTCAGGTTTTCGAGACCATCTTTTATTTCAAAGTAAAATTCCTGGCACGAAGGGGTATGTGGTAAGCATTTTATTTTATTTTTATTTTTGGACAGGAATCTGCTACTTCATTTACGGTTTGCAGAATTTCATGAAGGGGCAGAGTGCAAGTTCCCAAGTTTATATTTCAGGTATTTGTATACATAATTTAATATGGCATGTTTATTTTTGCGTGTCTTCCTCAAGAGGAGATTTGAGAAACGGAACCCCCTTGCATACGCCACTTTATTCAAGTAAGCCGCAATTGGTCCTCAGGACGCTAAGTAGACCCCGCATTGCAAACACAATTAGGTTTTTCTCTTCCCTACGGTTGTCATTTCAAATGCAACCACACACTGCCCTAACACGTGATCACACTGAAACCGATAGATTATACGGCTAAGGCGAAGTAATGATGCTAATAAGAAAAAGTACCCAAAAATGTTTCTCGATTTACTGGGAAAGTACGAGGGATCGTAATAGCTAAGTTGTGTCGCGCTCACCTCTGTATCCTGGTTCGATCCCAGCTCGTGGCAAGTGTGTTTTGTGATGGACAAACACCGTGTCCACGCGTTTATTCATGGTTCTCCTGTCCCCTTCCACTTTCTACATTCTACTATTTCCTTCACTATCACTATCCGAATCCCCAACATTTGTGAGGCTCAGGATTGCTACCCACCCACCCTTATGGATGGTCCTGATCATATGCCTAGATTCAACGTTGGCTACCCTATCAAAAAAAAAAAAAAAAAAAAATTGTACGTCACATCAATTTTGAAACTCGTTTGCGAGGTTTATAAGGGCACAAATTATTACCTCGAGTGCTTGAACTAAACTTGAATAAATTAACTGTGGCGTTAAAGCTGATGGCGTACTAATCCAATAACATGTTTGGGACCATTTGTACGTGTTCTCTTTATAAATACATATAGTGGATTTGATTGTTACTACATAGTCATCTGGCAACCCTTGTGAGTCAATTTTGTGTAAATCTTCAGGATTATAAGACAAGTCAGCAAGAACAATAGCATGTCAAACCACTCAATTATGCATAACGTAGGTCTTAAAACTAGAAATTTCACTTAATTTCGAAAATTAGTTATAAGAATTTTCTTCAGCTGGATGTGACCTATCAACTGATGAGTATTATATTAGGCAATATTTTAGTAAAACAAATTAGTTAAATGTTAATTTTAGATATATTTCATTAACTAGTCCATGTACTGTCGCCTGTTAATATGATAATGAAGAGCTTCCAATAAGAGTATATTTTAATGAGACTTTCACTTCAACAAGTAGCATGGTTTTACTATAACATCACTTTTTTTAAAGTGCAATTTCATTCATATCTGACGATGGTCGAGTACCAGAAGATAACGTCTTCTCTTGAGCATTCATTTATTTGTAGTTTCATTTGGAGATGGGTAAGAGGATTTATTTATTGATGTATTTGGCTGGGTACAATATACAATTGTAACATACAAAGTACAGAACAATACAAAATAAGAAAAATGCATCTTATAACAAGCAATGAAGTGCTGAAATGCTGAAGACGTATCTTCACTTCATGGTAATAGTTCAGAGAAGAGATCCATGAGGACGGTGAATTTGCTGAGCAGATCTGGGGCTCTTTATAGTCTTGGCATGTAGATAGGTACCGCGTGTGCTACGTTGATTAGGTTTAAATCCTTCAGAAGTTGAAGTTCTTTAACAATTTGGATAATGTCTTCAGAGGATCAGTTATCAGAAGAAGTCATCGGTGTCGAAGCTGCGATAGTGCGTGATATTGTAGGCTCAGGTCTCAAAGTGGATGTAGCAGTAGTGTCTTGAAGAGGTGCTGAATGTCAGATTGTGCTTGCTGGCATGCGGAGGACGAGCGCTTTTACAGTTGCCATTTTGCTTGTGTCCCTGGTCTTCTTTTCGCATTGGTACGTCCAATGAGAGCCGGCGCACCGAGGCAGAGCTTGACAAGTTGCTTGCGAATGCCCAAATCTTTGGCATTTGAACCATTGCAACTAATGTTTCTTTTGTAGTGGTTCTATGCAAAATTTCATGTATAACTTTCACTCTTTAGAGTACAAGGCTATTATGATATTTGTCCATTTTCTCGAAACCACCCACGAGATTTTAGATTGATCCATACCATTTTCCTCAGCTCAAGAACAACTATCGATTGGTACAAGGTTTATCTGTGGACATTTTATCCCCTGTTAGACGCTAATAACACCGGGAAATTTACATTAACTTTTGAAAGAACTGATTTAAAAAAAAAATGATAGTGTAAATTGCTTATGATATACAACCCTGCATACTTGACCTAGATACAACATGGAAGAGAGTTTGGATTCATGCGTTTGGCATTCAAACGTCCGCAATGATATACGCACTTAAATAGTTTCTCTGATAACGCTAATCAACAATATTCGTCGTAATTTTGACTTTTCCTTCAAATAAGAAGTTTTCAAGTACATATACACAAGGTTCAAATGTACACAGAATTCGATAAAACTATATTTATATAAACTTCATGATTTCTGCAATACTTGGAGTTCTCATTATTTTAGTGACTTGTTTTAGGTATAAAAAAAGGAAACCTGTCTTTTCAGATTCGGTAGTCTATGGCCGGCTATGTGATATATGTTCAAAATGAAAAATGAAATAAAATTAAGTTTTGCGTCACAGAGTTATGCCAGTTAGGCTAAAGGAGATTGTGGTGATGAGAAATGAAATGGTAACATGAAGAATGTGAGGAAACGTGAGAACCTCGTGAAAATTCACGCACACGGTGTTTGTCCACCACAAAACTCACTTCGCGCGAGCTGGGATCGAACCAGGGACCCCATGCACCAGAGATGAACGCCCTACCACTGAGCCACCACGGCCCCGATATACGTTCAAACCACACAATATTATTGTATAATTAAACAAATCAGTGTCAGGTGTATACCACGTAAGAAAGTTTGGTATATACGGGCATTTTCTCAATATTCAAACCGGAAGTGGTAGTTGATTTATACCATTTTCAGTTTCAGTAGAGATTAGTTTGGAAATGGAATATATTATTAGGGCGTTTAATTGATTACAAGCAACAGTTTCTCGCTACCCATTACGGTTGTTATTCTATGGTGATGAACGTTCAGTGGTTGATTCCTGCTACTTCTTGTTTGGCTATAGGGTTAAGGGAGAAGATGTTTGTTTAATATAGACTCAAACTATGGTAACATTAATACGGGTATAATGCTGTAGGTGGCTTAATGTTTACTATAGTGCGTTAATTAGGGGGAAAAACACGATCAATATTGAAGTCAGATTAAGAAAGAACTGATCATGAAACCTGCTTAACTGTTGCACCGACCTCGCTGTACTTTCAAAATATGACTCAATAAGTCTAAAGAAAGGATAAAGAAAGTCAACACTGCATTACAGTAGACTTTCAGCGCATTTGTGACGCTCAAAATTTTAATTTCGCTGTATCACCATACGTGTACACAAGTGTACTTGAGTATTACATCACAGCATAGAACAGATTAGATTACTCAAGGCAAGAATGCCTTAACATGCAATTGCGTTCAATACTGAGCATATACTTCATTTCCTTGTTAATTGAATGTAACAGATTGAACTAGTGAGAACTCAGATATACAGGGATATTCAAATATAGCACCTAGTTATAATCCTCAATCTGTCCCTTCACGCCAGTTCCGTAATTTTAAGTTTCTCCACACATTTTTTTTTAATATACAAGGGAAAAGAAACTGACATTCTTACCCCTGCTATAATGCCATACCTGTTTCCCGTTAACTACGCTAAATGACTCAAACCTGCCTGCGTGCAGAAATCTCAGGACAGTAATAGTGGTGAGCTCAAAAGTTTTGGTTTTGACTTCGCATGTAAGACAGACCAAAAGCAGAGATCCCGATGCAAGACCAACAACAAGATCAGGACTATCGTGCACCTGCACGACTCGTGTAAGACGAACTTGCAAGTGTCTTTCATACATCCATTTCACGGACAGACGGAAACTTGTTTTGTCTCCCGGACAGACGGAAACTTGTTTTGTCTCCCGGATAGAGATACGCGGAATAATGGAAGTTAATTTTTTATTAATTCCAATTTTAGTAGAGACTTAAGGCTGGCGATGAAATGCGTTGTTGGGAAGTTTAATCGATTATAGGAAACTTTTCCTCCATTACCGAATTCGCCTTACAATGATCCAAATAAAAACCGAAAGTGCTTGGTTTGTACAATCCGCGGCAAAAAACCTGCAACATGAGCACATAAGTTTTTTTTTGTGAAATGACGAAGTCTTTTGCTCCAAAATAAGTGTGCACGGGAGGAGGCAGAGGTTTACCCTGGCGTGATTCGTTCCACTTAGACGTTATGTTCATTCTCTGTGCTCTTAGGCGTAGTTTCACAATGAACTTACATCCTCATGTTGCAGGTTTTTTGCCGCGGATTGTACCATTTGTGCTTTGGAAATCACTTTCAACGAACTATTTCTAACTTTTGATCCCCTACATTCTGGGCAAAATTGGGATCCTTCAAGTAGGTATTGAGATTTCTTGTCTCCCAAACGGGCGACACTGCAGCCGGATAAAGATGGCTTCAGAGAGCTCAACAAATCATCACACCGTTGGAGAATTGGCCAAAGAACTCCAGAGCAACTATTCGACTGTTGACCCTCATAATAGGTCATATAAATTACTGTAAATGATATGGTTAGGACCCAGTACTCTTCTACTCGTACAAATAACCTTGAAATAGTCTTTTAGGCTATGCCTTATTTTGAACAGCATCAATGAAATTATGATATTGTTGTAAACAAAACTGACTGAAAACAATCGTGAAAAAAATCCACGTTGCTTATAGATTTAAAGAAAAAAGTTGAGAATGTTCCAAGAGCATTGTCAGAACGAACTTAGAAAGAATGGAGAGATGGAACGGGAAGGATAACTGTCATTGTTCCTACATATAAACCTTTTTCATCCGCACCTTCTGTTTCTCGGAAAAATTCGTAAAATGTCATTTCTCTTGACTTACAGTTCCTGAGATATGGCTCCTTAAATGTCCCGAAATTCTAAATTTCTGGCCAATATCTGGGGAACGGTGGCCAGTTGATCAGTGGCCATCGGTTACTATTTGATACCAAAATGTTCTTCATTCTCTTAGGTATTGATCAACACCAATATCATCATCTCTCTAACTTATGGTTTCAGTGACATGGCTTCTTATATATATCTGGAAATTGGCCATTTTTTGGCCAATATCACGAGAACGGCAAGTCATAGGGAGATGATATTGGTGTTAATCAATGCCTAAGAGGATGGTAAACATTTCGGTACCGATATTAATTGGTGGCCAGTGGCCAAACCAGTGACCAGTTGGACAGTGGCCACCGGTTAATATTTGCTATCAAAATATTTACCACCCTCTTAGATGTTGACCAATAAAAATATGATCTCTATGATTTACGGTTCCCAAGATATGGCTCTGAAAATCGGCCAGTTTTGGCCAATATCTCGGGAACGGTAAAAGTCACGCATAAAATTTAATCACTCTCTTAGGTAGTTTGATGCTCTATCGAATGCAGGGTTCAAAATTGAAAAAAAAAATCTCAAATAATACAGACAGAGACTGAGAATTCAGTAACGAACTTTTTAAGTTCGTTGGAAACTATATAGGAGGTTTGTTTTATGGGAACTTCAAAACTGTGCTTTCTATAAATCTTATACAAGTTTTATAAGTCTATAAGAGCTTCAGTGTCTCATTTATTTTGGCCATCATTTGATTAGTTTACCATAACCATGATTGGATTCTGTGAAGTACTACGAAAAATATTGCCTTAGCAGGTAAACTAAAACTAAACATGTTAGTGAAGTTCTTTCAAAACTAAAACAAAATGTAATATTGAACTTCGGTAATGCTGTATACTATCATATACTCATATGAAGGTAAACAACGTTTATAACTCACATTTCCGTTACTATTGACGTATTCAAACGGGCGATGACGCGTAGATTTTCTCTCTCATACCCAGAGTAAAATTTACCTATGAAAAGCACAAGATTTCTTAAAAGCAAGACTTGCAAGACTAAGGCTAAGGGCTTCAGCACAAGAGCAAGACTGGACGTGCTTTGTCCATCACTACATAGTAATGATCTAGAAAAGAACCATTTTGTGTTTGTTTGTTTAGGACATACTATCAAGTTCAAAAGTGCTATATGAGGCTAAACATTCTAAAACAGCTCGAAAACTAGTATATAACCTGATAAGACTGTTGCGTTGCATACTGACGAAAGTCCAACTTTGTGACTGAAAAGCCATGTCAAACTGCAAATTTAAACATCAGATTATCGATTTACCTCATTTTACATAATTTTAGGAATTTTTAGCTGTTCTGAGGTATGCATTTTAATGCTCATATTTAAGGTGCCAGCCAAAACTCAAACCAAGCAACTAAGGTTCTCGCCAGAAACAAAACTGGATGTGAAGATGAACCGCAGAAAAAATAAATGTCGACAGTGCTGGAAGTAAATATTCCTAGTAGGCGCTATATCTGGAGTATTATCCTTCTCAATCATATTTGAGAATTTTCTTTTGACTCACAAGTACAAAGTACGGATTACTGCCTAAAACGTTTCTGCGCAATATATAATGCTAAAATGGAAGCTAACGGGCTTATTTTTATGTAGAAATCAGAAAACAAAAGCTGTTTCAATATCCATTATTTATTGTTTCTTCAATTTTTTTTTTTTTTTTACTTCGTTGAAACAAAACAGTTCAAATATTCCAACTATTCAACCATGAAACTTCTATACCAAAGCGGATGTTGACTGCTTGTGTTTTTTTAATGCTATTTTAAAATCTAGGGTTTCACAATGCAAGAGCTGTATCTGACTCCAATAAAATTACAAAGCAAATACTTGTAAACAAATTAACGCTCGTAAAGAGGTAGAAAATTATTCTGTTAGTAGCACTGATGTCTTGTATTACATGAACTGACAATGGCATTCAAAGTCTGCTTCGCTTGGATGTGCACTAACTAAAATCCCTTAATGAAATATTTCCTACACGTGTTTTGGATGATCCTAGCTTAGCCTCCCTTTATTTATACTTTGCAGTAACTGTCTTTAGTGATTAAAGAGGTTGAACAACTGTTGTCAATCAGTTTCCTGTGTATTATTTTCTTCAAGGACAATGATAAATCCTATAAACCAGTTCTCGTAATTCAAGTATGCCTCGATAAGATTCTTTTTTTCAAGTGCTTTTGCGCAAACAAATAAGAACACACCTAGTTATAAATGGTGTTCTTCGTATGATGCGAAAATATCTTATGTCCAAAACAGAGACGAAATAACGTCAAACAGGGCCGGACTGGCTACTTAGTCCCGGCGGCTGACATATTGTGTTGGTCCCGAATTCTCAATCTCCCGCAATCACCACTATCCCAATTGGTCACTGTTTCCCCACAATAAATCCACACTATTATCTTACGTTAGATAAAGCACACATTTCTTTAGTAGCCATACTGTACTAATATAGAACCAGGGTATGTGTTATCTAACAATATTTATGAGAACACAGATAGTAATCATTAGCATAACTTATTTCTTTTTCCATTTTGCCTTGGGATGGCTGAGATTTGTAATTTGTTTATAAAGAACTACGGCCAAATTAATTGAAAGTCTGCACTGGCGGTTTCAGTATTCGTGAACAAGGGATACGATAAGCTGGGAAAACAGCGGCCCTTGCACGTAACTCGAAATATATTTCAGGGGAATACATGCTGCGGAACAAGCATGACAAAATATTCTTAATGAGCGCAAGTGTCTTGGTCTTGCAGTTTTTGCAAGAGTCTTTGCATGCAAGACCAAGACCAGGAATCCCAATGCAAGACCAAGACTTGCGCAAGAGTCTTGCACAAGTGCCGGCTCAGTGGTAGAGCGTTCACCTCTGGTGGTGGGGTCCCTGGTTCGATCTCAGCTTGCACCATGTGAGTTTTTTTGGTGGATAGAGACCGTGTGGGTAGGTTTTCTCGTTTCCTTCTACTTTGTCCATTCCACCATTTCATTCATTTCTCATCATCATCTCCCTTTGCCTCGGTGCATAATCGTGACACGTAAAACTAGATATTACATCATTTCAAAACATAGCAGTCTTGTTTTTCTTCTAAAACTAAAGGGAAATGTAGTATTGAATATCGGTATTTCCGTACACCATAAGTGCCAACTACGTGGGTATTGCCTTGGCTCCAAGGATCAAGTATCCGTTAGAAATTTTTAATGTGTGCTAAAAAAAATTAATATCGAAATAATACGAGGGTCATTCGGAAAGTAAAGAACGTTTTTGTATAAACACTTTAATAACTGATATACAAAGGCGAAATTTGTGTTACATACTATGTGATACTTAAGTTACTTTTCGACATAGTCGCCGTGTAAATTTAAACACTTGTCATACCGTGGTACACGTTTTTCTATGCCTTCGGCATACACAGTTGCCGCCATACTGTTGAACCAATCACTGACAGCTTCCTTAAGTTCTTGAAATTTCAGGAAAGAATTCGTGCAGCTCATCAATAGTGAATCGCCTATCCTCTTGAATTTTCCGCTCAATTCTTCCTTTGAGTTCGTCAGTCACAACAGAAGGCCGGCCCGAGCGTTCCTCATCGTGCAGATTCGTCCGTCCGTCATTAAACATAATGCAACACTTACGAACTGATGCTTCATTCATTACATTTCCATACACCTCAGTGATTTGTCTATAAATTTCTATCGGACGCACTTTTCTTGCATTCAAAAAGCTTATCACACTACGAACCTCACACTTGGCGGGATCAGTAATTGTATCGCACATTTTACAGTCGCACAGCGAAGCAATAACAGACCGTAGCGGATCGCAGCTGGTGCCAGACTGAGGCTAAAGCATGCCCAGGTCAATAACCCAGCGGCAGCGGGGGTGGGGAATACGCGCACGCGCTAGCGCAAAACGTTCTTTACTTTCCGAATGACCCTCGTATTTTCATGACATTGACAAAAACTTAGTGTACGTGACCGCAAGTTTGATTTCATGGGCGGGTACTTATACGTTGAATAATTATTTATCAATATAACTTTTAGCCTCCTCAGGTATATGGCCCACGAGGATTGAGCGATATAACATTATACAACAATAAATAATCCATATTTACAAATGAGAGTGATTTTGTACAGTTATTTCAAATAACTTAGAGTTTGATGCTGTGTTTTTGTATTGCTAATATAGGTCGAAAGTATTTGTATAAATTGGAGCTCACACAAAAGACACGGACAGTTGAGTCATTTTCAGTTTTTACTCAAATTGTAATAAAATATTAAGATTTGATTATAATAGTTATTATTTTAATTTCTCTCTCTCTCTCTCTCTCTCTCTCTCTTTTTTTTTTTTTTTTTTTTTTTTTTGCCAATCATCATCATAGCTATTCTGCCATTATTGGCAGGTCACTTGTTACAGCTCAGAAGCTTCTATATACGGTGGTCCTCAAGTAGTCTCTTCATCTTGACATAGCAATTCTATGTTTTAATACCTTTCTCCAATTATAGTCTCCTTTGTCCCCTCCCTCTCTTTCCTTCCACCATATCCTCTAGCATGTCCCTCATAATAAAGTTCCTCCTCAGCCAATGCCCCAACCAGTTCCTTTTTCTACTCTTAATTACATCTAAAATTCTTCTTTTCTCTCCTACTGCTACAATTTCTAACACATTCTCTTTCGTTTTCCGTTCAACCCAGCTAATTTCTTCTTTTTTTCCGAAATCCTCCAACATTTTTTTAATCACTTTTGCGTAATGTCAATGTTTCTGTTCCATAAAGTATATATTGGAATCAGTAAAATAAAATGTCAATATTTAATTGGAAGTTTGTTCAATGCAAAGATTAACTAATCTCGGTTGAAAATAAAAAATATCTGACGCCTTTGGAGTGTAAGAATAATATAGCAATTCATGATATTTCAGTAATCTGTGCCGTCTTGTTTTTCTTTCATGCATCTCCTCAATTTGGAAACCAGTGGAGTATTGAATATGTTAAAAAAAATATAAAAAGATTACGAAACGTTGGAATTTATCTTATAAGTAGTGAAGTGTGGGGACCCATTGTCAGTGGGCGAAGTGAGACTGTATGCGGTGGTATGCCATACCGTCTCTGGTTTTTCAGTGATCAAGACAAAATTTAAATAGCCGGTATGTTGAGTCAAGATTGTAATAAAACATACCGCCTCTGCTTTTTTCCCCCACTTCGAACACTGCCCATTTTTTTAAAATAAAAGTTACCGGCTATGTTGTACACTATCATCATACTTACACGAAGGTAAACTATATTACATTTGGGAACATACATTGTTCTTCCGTTACTATTGGCGCATTGTAGAATTTACCCAGAGTAAAATTTACCTATGAAAAGCATAAGATTTCTTAAAAGCAACACTTGCAAGACTAGGTATCCAAGACCAAGACTGGTTGTGCAAGTGCAAGACCAAGACTGGTTGTGCAAGTGCAAGACCAAGACTGGTTGTGCAAGTGCAAGACCAAGACTGGTTGTGCAAGTGCAAGACCAAGACCACCCGGGTCTTGGTCTTGCATTTGCTCATCACTAATTCTCATAAGCACATGAATATCAGTAAGCACTTACAGTACACGAACTATGTTAAGTACCCAGATTATGTATATTTATGCAAATCATGTGCACATATAGGCCTGCAGGGTGGTCGTAATGTAATTACCTACTAAGGCTGCGACGTAATAAAAGATCAGGAAAGAAATTATCAATATTAAATCGTAATATTGCTACTGGAAAGTGGTGTAATATATTTTCATTTCGATTAACGTAATTTTATTTTAAATTTATGTGTACACTTAGTTCTTACTGTAACAGCAATTGTAGTATATGAATGCAGAACGCCAACCGTGAAGCCGGATTCAACAGCTGCCACAGTTTTACTTATAAGAAACACCTACAGACACAGAATTAAGTAATTTTTCACTTATCAATGCTGTAGATTCAAGAAGTCCGAATTTATAACCCACTCGTTACAATAGTACTAACCTCCGTTCCCACGGTGACTTTCGTAACGATACGATAATGACACACTACCTCTCAGTGTGACTTCGAATTACTGACTGTGGCTAGACTTCTTGGCAGATAAAATTGGCAAAAACTAAAATATGAAAGAAATCATTTATGAATGAATGACTCAATGCCTAAACCACGGAATCCTGTTAAAGAGGCGACGACGGGACGCCGTGATATCAAAAGTGATCACAGATCTCTTTCTGTTGAGTTTCAAATTGTTATTTTTCCTAGGTCAAGAAACTAAACTCTCAGGAATTGTGTTGTCAGGTCACTATACTTTCGGCTTCCTTTTATATTCTGCGATTGGGATTTCACTATTATTTTTGCTTGAACCGACATTACTCTGAAGCTGGCATGCCCCATTCTCACTTTAAGGGGATTGAATCGCAACAAAATTTTAATGAAATGCTGGAAGAGCTTGATGTATGCTGATTGCGGCCGTGACTGTTCAGAATATTAGTTGTCCCAGATTTCTCTTCCTCCTGACCTTCTCTTTATTAAAATTTTCATTTGGCCCCCTTTTGATTTAGCCCCTGTCTGGGTGGCGATCGCCGCCTAGCCACCTGGGCCAGTCCGGGCCTGACGTCAAATCTGATATATAAAATTGAAAGTGAGTAGGTTTGTGACTTAACTCTTGAACCACTTGATCGATCTATATCAAATTTTCAATATAGATCATGTTTGGCCATGAGATGGTTTTATCATTTCACTTTGACGTGCAATTTGGGAGAGGAGGAGGAGAGATTTAAAAATGGCCGATATTGGTGCCGAATCTGTAGTTTTCGGGGTCGCTGAGTAGAACAGTGACACTTCTGATACTGTTTAAATACAAATTCAGCCCACATGCCCTTTATGTCCAAAATGAAACTTATTCTCCTGGTGTGAAGAACGGGAAATCTGCTAATTAATATATAATTTGAATTCTTCATGCACTATTAGCTTTCACTAATATTATCTAATATGATACAGAGTCACTTTTCAATTTAATCGAAAGGCACTGAAACTCCTATCGCTCTCAGAATAGCTGTGATGCGACATGGAATGGAGTCAGTCTTCGTAAATGATAGTAAGTGCATCACTCAGTACAGTGACAGAAATGTAGACAGAAATTTGCTCCGAATTAGTATATCGAAAATGGATCACTGATGTTCCACTAGGTAGGTTCAGATTCTGGTATTTGGCGGCCAGAGGAAGTGTTCCCGATTTTACTGAAACTATACCACAACAGCTTCACTTGTGTCCATGGCTGCATTATATTGGAGTATGGAGTCATTGATCGAAAATATCTGGACCATAGGATGTATATTGTTCCCTAAAATGGCTACAGTCACGGGCAGTGATGCAATTGGTAAGAGTCAACACAGGATTCATACTGAAAACCAGGATACTGAGCGCACAGAAACAGATCAGCCGCTGTTACACAATTGGGTGGACACACTGCGGATCATATGCTCCTTTAAGTGTGTCACACAAACTTGGCCCATAGTTTCAAATAAGGTGAACTATGATTCATCCCACCATATTGCATTTTCCTTATCAGCGGTCCATACTGCACATTTGCGACATTTGGTACCGTGCTAACGCGTTATAGTTCCTTATACGCGGTTTTCATCTACGGTCCAGGTCATGTAACTCGCGGCGGACTGATTGTAGACACAGGCTTTGAGATTTTCTGCTTGAATTCCTCCATCACTTCACCGCAGCCGCACAAATATTCTGAATAACAATCCGCTTTAATGGTCGGAGGGATCTGTAAGTGGTATATGTGCTTGTAATAAAGATTTCCTTTAGAAAAGTATGAAGACGATTGTTTTCTACAATAGAAAATAAAGTTTCTAGTCTTCCAAGAGATCTGCACTTCCTCCCGAAGGTAGATTGTTTTTAAGAGACACTGTGAAGGTGGGTCTCTTGTGTAAAAATTATTAAGAATTGAAACTGAAATTGTTTGCAGATGTAGAACGAAGAAACTACGACTGTTGGAAAGAAAATTGGAAAGGGAGGTAATGGGTAAAAAGAAGAGGGAAGATCCAAAATCAGATGGAAAGAATTGGAAAGATGGAGTGCCAGGTAAAAGGAAGATGGGAAGACAAAATGAGATGGAAAGATAATAGGAAAGCTGGAGGTAAAAGGAAGAAGGGAAGACTCAAAATTAGATGGAAAAATAATTGGAAAGCTGGAGGTAAAAGGAAGAAGGGAAGACTCAAAATGAGATGGAAAAATAATTGGAAAGCTGGAGGTAAAAGCAAGATGGGAAGACTCAAAATAGGACTGAAGAGCAATATACGAGATGATTGAGGGAGAAGGGTGCAGAATAGGGGACGTTAGGATAGAGGAAAAGAAATACGGGAACGTCAACTACATATAAACATAAGAGAACTGAAAACAAAGAAAAGTGGCTTTGTGAGGCTTTTCAAGACTCAAATCACTGTAAACAAATACCCATTTATCGTAATAATATTTTGTTTAGCTGAACAGCATATACACAGAACTCAAAGTTAATAGTAAATGTGAAAAGTGATATGTTTTTAAAGCTAAATTGATGCGTCTTCGAGTATGTGTTTCGCATACTTATGGAGAGACAAGGTTTGAAAGACGAGCGGTTATGGGACACTATTGATGGACTCCGAATTAGGGGTGTTCGATAAGGCTGGAAACCTATCGAACTACGGGAGTGAAAATTTATCGAGTTGTCATCGGTTACTCGAAACCGTTCGAGTAGTTGAAATTATCGAAGTTTTGAGTCTTATCGAAAATAAGAGTATTATCGAAAGTTCGAATAATATCGAAGTTTCTAGTATCGAAAACTTATGGGAAGAAATTTTTCTTTCACTTCATTTCAAGGGAGCCAATTTTTAAAATAAACACCCTGCATATATGTAGTACATATGTACAATTATGATAACCTCGATTGCATTGCTTCCACCAAGCTCTCGATAATCCCGAACTTATGAAAATATTCAAACGATTCGATAAATTGTGATCATACTGATATCTTTCAATATTTGCTACTTTCGAACAATTTGAGACTTACAAACAGTTCGAGTGTCTCAAACGTGTCGAATGTTTCTAACATTTCGAATGTCTCAAATACTTCGAGTGCCTTGAAAACTTCGAGTGTTTCGAACATTTCAAGATCTCGAAAGTTTGATAATTCGATAAAATTAAATTTCTTTATAGACGAAACTGTTTCGAAATTTTATCGAATTATTATCGACTACTCTATTATCGAAACAGCCCTACTCTAAATCACGACCAGAATTTGAATTAGACACAGACGAGTGCGCAGATCATCCGGGTGTTGTTAGCAGGGGTATCGGGGGACGCATCTCCCCAATTTTAGTCAAATATACTTAAAGAAACTATACTATTTTGTATATATGACTTGTCGGAAAGAGGATTTTGATTCATCCGACCCCCAGATTTAAAAAGCTAACGACGCCAGCGGAAAAGTCAACCATCACAATATAAGCCGTTCCTCAATATACCATATTGCCTGCAAGAGCTAAATTTATGGCGAATAACATTGTTCGATCTTCAGGTAAGCATAATATTGTACCACAGAGGGTTTCTTTTGCAGCTACCGATAGAATATTTATTTTTATAAACATATTATATGAAATAGAATAAATTACATAACCAAAGTCCACAATATATAATAACTCCCACATAAAATAGTCCATCCAAGTAGGTTTCGTTACGATAAAAATCCATTGCTTCAGTGGTTTCGAAGTCGATCTCCAACACACGAAGCAGGGACGTCATTTAGGGGGGCAAGGAGGGGCATTTGCCCCCCTGAGTTTGAGATGTATATAGATTTTATCAACAGAATAGTAGTAAATCAGTGAAAAACGCGAAATTTTACTTATATCAAGAGGTCTGGCCCCCTCCCCCAAGCAAAATCTGAAATGACGCTCCTGACACGAAGAAACTATTCTGCTATGAGCAAAGATCTGAAAGAATTGGAAGTTTATTTTTAACATGGCTGTACAACCGTACACTCAGTTATCAATTTATAAAGTGTCGCGCGTGGAAGATTTACCAAGAAATTTTGTTCGACAACGAATACTACACAATGATATTACGTCAGCCTTATTTTGCTCGGCAGGTTATTTATTTAAGGCTATCCATGTTATCAGAATCTTTGTAGTTATAGCAGCTTCTGAGTGAATGTTGAAATCTAAGTTGAAGATTATTTTTTCCCCCCGATATTTTTTAACCAGAACTTTCTATCAACATTTCAATGGCCTTCGACCAACCTGTAAAATAATCAGGAAGCAAATATTTCCCAGTTTGAATTTCGTGGATCTGCAAAAGATGCAGAAAATTTGAGATTGCGCCAGTGTGCTAGACAAAGCAGGGAACAAAAGTTTAGGTTTGAGTCAAACAGCCAGAATTTCGTTTGCATTTCCACTTCATCCTACAAAATACAGGCCAAATATCTATCGCCAAATTAAAATCGCCAATAGAAAACGAAAATTTCGCGCTCTATCCTGAACGAGCTAGCAGGGCGGCAGTCAAGTAGCTAGCAGTGGCGTACACAGAGGGGCGGTTTTGGTTTTGTATTCCGTCTACAATTATGAATAAAAATAGAAATTTAGCATTTTATATTATAAACATTTTGAAAAGATGTGAATTTGCGATCTTGAACCCTTCTCTTTATGAAATTATGTCTACGCCACTACTTATTTGCATAATTTGGAAGTACATAAATGTTACAGATATATATGAAACACTATTTTCCTTGATATGCTACCAAGAAAGAAAAGCATTTGAAAGAAATTTAAGAATTACTCAGTTAGCTCCTAAGGATTCTTCCGACAAAACATTTCAATTCCTGGAAACAAGAAATGACTAAATCCATCCTCCAACGATGCAAGGAATCGTTGTCAAGTCAATCAGAAGAGGAACCTTCACGATAACAGAGCGGTCAGGTGTAAAGAAATCTGTCGCCTTCTCTAGAGGAAGCAATGAAATGGAAATATTAATATTTTATATTGGGTTCTCTATGTATTCCCTTCCCTTCTCAAGCAACCAAATCAGAACTTTTTCTTGTGGCTTGCAACGAAATAAGATTTTCTTCTCTAGTTATTCTTTAAACGTATATTTATGTAAACAAAAAAAAAAAAAGTTTCAGGTGGACTCAGGGTCTTGTCGCTGGGAAGACAGATCTTTTTACCTGTAATTAGGAAAGTGTACGCGCAACTCGAAAATTCTAGAATTGAAGCATATTAGAATGAGGACCAATATATGTGTATAATGAACTGGGTAATCATGTTTTATTAAAGAGGTATTCACTTGCACACATCAATTAATACAGTATTCCTCTCTCCCTTTCCCATACGAGAAACAATTTATTAGTATCAACCTTCCATTTATTTCCTTAATTTATTTTAATTAACCAGCGGTTAGCGCACGCGCCTTTGGCGTGGGAGTCCCGGGTTCGATTCCCGGCAGGAGCTCATATGGTTCGAATTTCAAGTTAATCAGTAGATTCCGTCTCATATAGCCTCGCTGCTGAAAGGGACGTTAAATTCCGAATCAACTCAACTTTTAATTAACAAGTACGTATTGGCAGTGGCGGATCTAGCCGGGGGCCTAGGCCTCCAGTTTTGAATGAAAATTTAAGCTTATTTATATTTTTTAAAGTTTATAATAAACTCATGATATATTTATCATAGTCTGGGTTCCGGCTGCACCCTCCCCCCAGTTCTTACCTTCTAGATACGCCTATGCGTATTGGAGCATTATAATTAGGATCAAGTGGTTGACAAGATCATCTCACTTTATGTTCAAACATGTTGTTAACTGTTCGTAATTGTTCACTATTTATTACTACCACTACTACCTATAAGTCTTGTAGTAAGTACTAGAATAATACTAATTTTTGAATTCTAAATGGTAATATATCTATTTGTCACGATTTTATATTTGATTTTGGAAGAGAATGAAATGTAATGAAGTATTTAACGGCTTGTGTATAGCCCGCTCCCCCCAGTTCTTTGTCACCGGAACTGGAAGAGTCACTACTACTATTACTACTACCACTACGACTACTGCTACTACTTATATCGAGAACAGAACCCAACCAACCCCTGCGGAGCTTCTAACCCATTCCTACTACTAGTGCTACTAGTATTGCTACTAACTACCACCACTACTACTTCTACTACGGATTGAGTATAGCCCGCTCCCCCCAGTGATTTTTAACGAATCGTAGTGATTCTAACGATTCATACCAGTTCATAATGAATCAGAATCGCATGTTATAAAGATTTAAGATGTAAATCTTGTGGTAAGGAAGCTTTAGTATAAGTAGTAGTAGAAGTAGAAGTAGTAGTAGTAGTAGTAGTAGTGGTGGTGGTAGTTAGTAGCAATAGTAGTAGTAGTAGAAGGAACGGGTTAGAAGCCCCGCAGGGGTTGGTTGGGTTCTGTTCTCGACGTAAGTAGTAGTAGTAGTAGTAGCACTAGTAGTAGTAGTGACTTTTCCAGTTCCGGTGACAAAGAACTGGGGGGAGCGGGCTATACCCAAGCCTCTACTACTACTCCTACCACCACCACCGCCACTACTACTACTTATACTAAGCCTCCTTACCACAAGATTTACATCTTAAATCTTTATAACATGTGATTCCGATTCATTATGAACTAATATGAACCGTTAGAATCACTATGATTCGTTAAAAATCACTCGGGGAGCGGGTTATACTCAATCCTATTTAACGCCCCACGATTATACCCTTTAGGCAAAGTGTTATATCCGTAAAACTTGTTTGTGTTGGGTGCTGCATTATACACTTTAGCCGCAAAGTTCTCTTATAACGTTAGGCTTACTAGTTACGCCTAACGACATAAATTTTTCCACATATATAATCTTCCACCAAAATTAATCATTATCAAATTGTAGATACGAATGTTTACTTTAATATAATCTATAATTCCAATGAAAAGCTGATCTAAACAAAAACCATTTATAAAATGTATAACCATGAACAAACACTCAATACATCATAGCAAAAAACTATATAATTTTAATCTAAACAATCCACATAATACAGTCTCATTTTTTTCTTCTTTAAAACATTTTCACTTTGACATGTGTGTATTTATTGCAGCACTTATTTCCCAACACTAAGGGAGACGGATGATGAAGGCAAGTGAATGGTGATTGAATAATTGGTGGAATGAGAAAGTGGGAGGAAACGGGAGTATCCCGTAAAAACCTACGGACGTGATGTTATCCATCACAATTTTACTTGGTCGGGATTTGAACCAGGAACCCCGCAGTACTTTACGTAAGTCTTATATGACACATTTAACCAAACGAAACGAAAAATGCTTTTTGCAGAATCGAGACTAGAAACAATTATTCGGGAATCGGGACAAGACTTCTACAAAATTTACGAGGCGAGACGAAGTAGTCTTCTTTCTGGTCAAGTCTGGTCGTTTTTCATCTCATCTCCTGAGCAACTTATTTTGCGTTAATAAAAGACAATTCTGACCAAGGGCGCCGATCCTGGGGGGGGGGATCCGGGCCACCCCAAAGCTCATGTACAGCCCCCTATTGTATTTATGAATATACAGTATTTGGAATAATTTGAATGCAATTTGTCTTAAAATCCTCATATTATATTATATTATATATATATACCTGCTGCATCTGAATGATCCCCCCCAAATTTACAGAGAAATCGGCGCCCTTCGTTCTGACGTTGGATGTATCAACTCCCAGTGGACTGGTTCGACACAGAATATGATCCAAATACGATTCTTTGTTTCGGCGAAGATGAATCCGTGAATTTCACAAATCTAAAACTAAACTGTTCTTTCACATTCACGGGGTAGGTAAGGACAATCATTCATACAACTAAAAGAAGCATTCCTTCTTATACGCATGACTATGTAAAGAAACATTTTGGAAGGGAAGGAGGTAGAGACCTGCACAGGCCGGGCTTGGGCGGGCCGACTATTATTTATTTGGGTCGGGCCGAGCTTGGGCGGGCCGACACTGATTTATCTTCAGGTCGGGCCGGGCTGGGGCCGATTAATTGCAATTCTTTAATAATTATTGACATTCATTCAACGATAATTAGAATAAATGCAAACGTTGAAGAAGTGTGCCTGTGAAAAACGCTACAAAATGAAACTTCGAAAATTTATCGGGCTTGGGCCAAGAATCTTTAAAAAAAACTTTTCGGGCTCGGGCTGGGCCCGGCCTACGTACATTCGGGCTGGATTGGGCTCGGGCCGAAAAATTCTGCCCATGCAGGTCTCTAGAAGGAGGGATTCGTTCCATTCCCGAGGCTAGTTGCACGACTTTCTGCCTCCAGCCATCATGTGACTGAGGAGGCTGGACTCTGATTGTAGCGTCTCGGGTTTCCACGGATTCCTAGATCATTGGTTAAACTGCCGGGTTATAGTCATATCGCGCGATTGGATACCATACGATATTGGGACGTTTCCTGGTGTCAAAAAGTGAATGTGAGGGAGTCCTAGATGCCGGAAGACTTGCACGGTACGGAAGTTTCCCCTCCAAGAGAGAAAACTGGGACGTGGATTTCGAATCCAAAAATCCTACTCTGAAAGGGTTCGGCAACTTCAACGGAGCATTCCCTGCAATATTAACGTGATGAGGTGCTTGCTGCCGATTCTAATAAGCAAATAGTGGTGTCTCGTGCACACCAAGTAAACACATGCTATTTGCATGGCATAATAGTTTCTCAATACTGAAACTAGAAGTGGTGTTACATTTCTACGACTTCCGGTTTTAGAAGTAGTCTAGAATGCAGATGGTATATATTTTTGGGACGCCTAACTGATTGCAAAAACAAACTTCTCGCTATCTATTACGACTGTTGTTCCATAGCTATTAATGTTAAACCAATCATAGTTGATTTCTGCTACCTCCAGTTCGAATAAAGATAACAGAATATGGTACTCATTATTAGAACGCTAAATCGACTGAAAAAAAAAACTCACTATTTCTGATGCTTTTGCTCTATGTAGATCAACACTGAAACCGGAAATTGTAGTGGATTTCTATTACTTCCGGTTTTAGTAGAGAATAAACGATGGAAATTAAATTTATTCTTAAGACGCATAATCGAGTACAGGAAATCGCTTTCCAGTATATATTACTGTCCGTGCTTTACTACAATGAAAGTTAAAACTTGAAATAGTTTATTCCCCCCCCCACTTCCGGTGGATGGATCAGCTCTATCAGAGAACTATTCCTAGCTTTCGACCCTCAACATCCTGGACAAAATGGATTGTGATACAAGCAATTCTTGAGATTTTTCTCTCTCTCGGACAGACAGATAACGTCAATATTTCAAAGTTTAGTTTTAAAAAATGTAACGTAGCCGTTCACGGAATTTCAGCTCAGGCGCGCACATAGATTTTTTTGTTGTTGGCGGAGGGGGAAGGGGAGACAGTACAATACGACAAGCCACTATGTATGTAGTATTGAAAGGGTAAACTTCTGCACCCGTAAAATTCTTCCATTTATATATTTTTAGAAAAAGGTTAGAACTACATTTAGATTGTTTTTATAAGAGAAAGAGTACAGATATGAAGTGTAAGATCGAATTTTCATGCTACATCAATCATTTCCCTGTTAAAGCAAGTAGAGTTTTAAGAAAGTGCACAAATGTAGGAAGTTTTGAGGTGATCCGAACATCATGGGTCGCCCGTGGGTGTGGCCGTTTCAGCTAGATGCCTAATGATTACAAATCCAGAATGCTAGCCGTTCATATAACTCCTTTGTTATATTATTTCAGCGAGCACTTACGTTTATAGAAAATTTATAACATATACTGGATACAATATTATTATTATTGCACAAGTTTACTGACCTTGCGTGCAAGCAACCTTCGATCGTATCTTTATGACCAGCTTGAATACATTGTTTTGTTGTTTGCATATTAGTTTATGAAAATCAATTGAGCATAAGTTATCTTTTGAATATAAAGTTTATTTTTCTACTCTGTAGGCTCAAAGAGGTGACTTTTATATTGTTTAAAACGCTATTTATACCCTTGTTAACCTGCAACTAGACGTAATTGATCCGACACATTTGTTGAATTTAGCGTGAAATGTTATGTTGTAAACTTTTGCTTGTAAATGCTAAAGTGTGGATGTAGTAATTCAATGAAGTACAGTTTTAGGCTTAGGATACAATAAGTCGGACTCCCGCCACCATTTGAGTTGCACAAAATAACTTCTCTTTACTTTTCTAGGTCTCGCCTAATCTTTTCAAGTACCGAAGTGATAAATTGTGAACCCAATTTCTAGCGTACGAGATAAGATCTGGAAATAGTTTATTTAATAGGATTTTATAGCTATTTCCTGGCTTACTTTATACTTTTTTACATTATCTATTTTCTTTAAGTGCATGCCAAAAACTAGATTAATTGGGAAAAGCTAGTTATATTTATTTATTAACATATGTTTAAATGAATCCCAAAGTAAAGTCCGGGTAATGAAATTCTTGTCCACAAACTTTCACGTCGAGAATGGACTGAAACAAGGCGATGCACTGTCGTCATTATTATTCAACTTTGTCCTGGAATACGCTATGAGGAAAATCAAAGATGACAACCAGGGCCTAGAGTTGGTGTTCGCCAGGTTATGGCGTATGTTGATGTAAATTTAATAGACGATGTATGATAGAACAATAGGGAGAAATGCAGAGGCCTTATTAAACGCTTGTAGTGACTTGGGTTTAGAAGTAAATGCAAAGAAAACTAAATAAATGGAAGTTCGTCGGGATCGTAATACGGCAAATTATGGATGCGTTAAAATATCAAATAATACTTTTGACAAAATGGAAAATGGAATTTCAAATATCTAGAATTGTGATTTGTTTATTTTTCCAACTTTGGAGAAACACCTCCGCAAGCTGCGGAGGCGATTTTGAAGGGTTTATCCAAAAATGGCTTCCAGCATGCTTTTTATGACTGGCAAAAAGATTGGGACAAGTGCATGGGATGTAATGGGATTATTTTGAAAAAGAGCAACATTTGAAGGATTAGTACAGGTTTTATTCATTTATGATCATTCTTCATTGATCATCCCTGGTATTGAGATAGATCTCGCAGAAATAGGAATAGAAAGAAGGAACTGGATGCAATTGGCTAAAGGATGGCTAAGAATAAAATTGAAAGCTTTTGTGAAGGCGGCATTGAACCTCCGAGTTCCATAGGCCATAGAGTGAGTGAGTTTTAGTTAGAATGTCTAAAATTAGAGTCAGAGTGGCCAAGAACCTTAGAATTAGAACGTTTATCTTCATATTCTACAACTTTTCTTCCTGGCATTCTTCTCTCCGGGCCCCTGTTGACATTGATTTTTTTTTTTTTTAATATTCCCAATAATTTAATAAATAGAAATGGCAAGTATACGCGACTTAAAGGGGTTTGGGGGCCGCGGTGGCTCAGTGGTAGAGCGTTCACCTCTGGTGCATGGGGTCCAGGGTTCAAACCCTGCTCCAGCCTAATGAAGTTTGTGGTGGACAAACACCGTGTGCGTGGGTTATCTCGGGGTTCTTCCGTTTCCTCCGAAGTTCACTCATTCCTCACAGTCTCCTTTAACCTAGCTGGCATAAACGTGGGACGTAAAACTTCAACATTTCATTTTTCATTTTCAATTTTAAACGGGTGGTAGTGGATTTTTACAACTGTATTTAAAAATATTTAAAGGACATTATAGATTTTTAAAAAAGGATTTAATAGTGCAAAAAATGTAATGTTTGCAATTTGTATGCAAACCATAGTTTCCTTATTCACAGACACAAGAATATTACCTTGGAATATCTACATAGGTTAATCAAAAAGTAACAATTCACTGCAGCTTGGAAATTATAAGCAGAAGAAAAAATGAAAATTAAGGTAAAAACATTTGTCCTTTGCCACATAATCTGTTAGTAAAAGTTCATTTCCCGTTATTACAGGTAAACGACCATGGATGACCAACATGACACTATTACACCAATGTGTATGATCGAATTCCTGTACAAATCCCGGGATCACTCTCCAACATCGATTAAACACTGTCTTTTCTCTAAGAATCGAAATGAAAATTAATCATGGAAAGGAAGTATTTAAGATCTCCACGTCGAGAAGCCACAATTTTCTAAATCTCACAAGCTGATGGCGGCATTCTTTTGAGATTACAGGGGAGAGAATTATTTTTGCAGACTTTCTTGAACGCGGAACGACCTCTACCGAAGAACTACGGGTATATTGCTCGATCTTGGAAGCGTATCTTACTAAGCAAGAAGCCAGAGTTACAGACAAGAGACATCAAATTCCATTATCGATAACGCTCCACACATGACATTCCAGATTTGCCAACTGAGATGGAAAGTAGTGCTAGTCTCCATATAGTCCTTACCTAGCACCATCGGCTTTCTATCTCCTTGGACAACTGAAGGCTATCTGCGTGGGAAACAGTTTCAAGATAAGCTCACTGCATGTATGGAAAAGCAATGATCTGACAAACTACAAGGTTTTACGACCATCAAGTCGTGCCACTGAAACAAAGATAGTCACAGTGCAGTGAAGCAAATGAATACGGAGTGACATTTCCGACAGAACAATGCTTCTACCTCTAGTGCTCACCATTATGGAGCTACAGTGGATGGTGTGTTACTTTTTCACCAATCTTTATACATTTTCTAATCCTAAATTTTGGAACATGCTAATTAAGTAGCTATGGCCTATGAAACTCGGAGGTTCAATGCCGCGTTCCCAAAAGCTCTCCACTGACTTCTATCCTTAGCCAACTGAATCCAGTTTCTAATTTCTATTCCTATTTCTTCGACATCCATCCTAATATTGTCCTCCCTTCTGCACCTAGTTCTTCCTAATGGGGTTTTCGGACTCAGATAAAATTTTTACAGCTTTCCTACTTTCTTCCATCCTGTCTATATGACCTACCCAAATGAGCCGCCTCCACTTGATAACTAACCATGTTTGGTAAACGCTGTAATTATGTGGACCCTCGTTATGAAGATTCTGCCATTCTCCAGTCCCGTTTTTCTTGGGTGCGAATATTCGTCTCGGTATCTTGTTCTCAAACACTTTCAGTCTACGTTCTTCCCTTAGAGCAAGCGACCATGTTTCGCAACCATATAACACAACATACAATTATTTTAAACTTCAAATTCCTCGACAGAATTCGCGACGGCAAAAGATTTGGAACATGCTAATTATCTAAATATAAAAAGAAGTAACTGTACATTATATTCTTTTAGTGTTTTCCGCCTAGAACGAAAGATGCTGGCATAAACTTTGCAACATCAAACCGTTCATTTATTTATTCAGTAATTCTTGAAGAGTCGTCAAAAGGAAAATTACTTGGAACAGATTAAAATAAATAATAATAAAAAAAATATGAAGCTCAATAAACGAGTACAGCTGCCTGGACTGCCATTTTGTATCTGAAAATTAAACAAAATGAGCAGCTAAATTTCTTTCACAGCTTCCATTCATCTTTTCATAAACCTGCTAACACTCGACAGTAAAATAAATACTATCGCCTCCTGTATTTTTTGACAAATCTTTTCCCCTTACCACCTACAGTTTTGACGTAAATTGGATTTATTAACTTCTGAAACGTAATAGTAAACTACGTTCTTTCTAAGAAAGAAAAGAAAGAAAAAAAATGATCTGGTGCAGACTCGGACCTTGAGTCCGTTAACCAACAGACATGAATTTAATATTGGCAACACAGAAATATTCTTTCACGTTGGATAAGTTGTAAGATATGCAGATGGTCAAGTTATAATATTGTAAGAAATTGTAGTTTTCATACTGTTCAGAGATTAAAGAGTGATGAAAAGCATCAATTAATAGATAGCAGAAAACACACCTGAACAAAGAAATGAACTAAAGTTACCAGTTATTGATGGAAAATGAACAAAAGTTACCAGTTATTGATGGAAAATGAACAAAAGTTACCAGTTATTGATGGAAAATGAACAAAAGTTACCAGTTATTGATGGAAAATGAACAAAAGTTACCAGTTATTGATGGAAAATGAACAAAAGTTACCAGTTATTGACGGAAAATGAACAGTACCGGATTTACGTTTGATGGAGTTCTAAGCTATTGAGAGAGGTCCTTTATACATCATACTTTAGACACCCTTTATACGTCAAGCTTTCTTTTTCAGTAGTGTTGCCACGAGATGAGACATTTCTCGTGTCTCGTCTCGTCTCGTTTACGAGACGAGGCACGAGACGGGACAGAACCCTCTTAGACGAGACAGACTACTTGTCCCGTCTCGAAAACGAGACGAGACGGGACGGGACGGGACGGGACGGGACGTCTCGTGAAATGTCTCGTCTCGTCTCTCGCAAATGAAAACGCTGGCGGGAATGGCCAAGATTGAAATTGCCAGTGGTCATATAGATTGCAAAAGGAAAATCCCCTTTGGGAGAAAACATGTTGAAAAGCCTTCATAGAAAAGTGTCCTCTGTCTATTGAATGAAACAATCGTAATACATGAGCTTCCAGGAATATCATCCTTAATGTCTTGTCCCCAATTCCCCTTGCTGTAAACTGAGGAATTCTCATTTTTTTTAATTTCTGGCTGGAATGATGACAAACAAAATCAAAGACAGGGAAGATTTTTACAAGGTCAAAAAACCGAACTACCACAACCATCTATTCAATTTGAAAATTTTTATCTTTATTCTCTGGTGGCGGTATTCTTTTTGCTATATGAACCGAAAACGGTAATTGAAGTATGTCATCTTGCAACTAAAATTTGTCTTCTCTCTCTCTCTCCCTCTCTCTCGCTCTCTCTCTCTCTCTCTCTCTCTCTCTCACACACACACACACACACACACACACACACACACACACACACACACACTTTTACCATTTTACCAATCGCTCGCTTATTATACAGCAGTCATGTTGTAATATTCACCTCTTCGTTTGGAAGGCTGGCGCAGGACAAAGAAAGCAAAGATATTATCGACGAACCCTTCAAATTGTTTGCTTTCAGCAAATTTATGATACTAGTAATAACACTTTAGGTAAAGAAGTTTTACAGGGGGACCTTCGTTTTGTTACGCGGAAATGTTTGATCTGACCAAAGTGCGAAATTGCCCTCTGCTTCCATGTTGAGAGGAGGGGAATACTTCCCTTTCCTACTGAATAATATTCATTAGGACCTGAATTATCTTCAGAAATTGTTTCTTACAGGCATATAAAACCTCTCGAACTTAATAAGTTTAAAGAACATTTGGTATAATATTCATGGAACTCCGTTGAAAACAGAAAATATCATGAGAATGATCAAAATTCGAACATTGAAGAACATAATTAACAGAAAAGAAATAGGATACCCAAACCATATTTTTAAACCTGCTATAAAAGTATATCCTATATTTTTACTAATTCCTTACTCACATGAAAGTATCCCGGGGAGGATATTCTCTCCATTTTTTCAGATTGAAATCCTTTTATCCCGTACGATTTCCCCCCCTGACACAATTCGAAAAAACAAATGATGTTAAAATCCATACACATGACCCTTCCGGGACTCAACCCGGGGCCTTCAAGCCGATGGTCTATCGCCGCAGACCGCTCGGCTTGGTATGAAGATGTACGTTGTATGATTGCGAATAGATCCCGACAATATAAGAAACTTTAATCCAAAATGGCTACCCAAAATCAACTTTTTTTTTAGCCACTAGCTAATCTGGGTGTACTGTCATGAGTTTGTTACCCAAACGGGGCAACCACCACATAGTAGCACACACCCCGCGTTTATGGGAACAGATTTGAACCATGGAGGTGAAGACTGGCCCCAAGCATTCTTTCGTCCGATGTGTCGTTCAGCTCCCATTACTATGGCACTTTAAGTAGAGCTTAGTGTGCAGTAACATATAAAATTTCAATCAAATATTTTCCATTACTCAATAAAATTATTTGGTTCCGAGCTTCTTTAAAATAATAATAATAATAATAATAATAATAATAATAATAATAATAATTACAACAAATCTAAATATGCTAAAATGGAAAGTAGTTTTTGGATTGTTATGGGTTAACTCTGTGAAACCTAAAGGCTGGAATATATGAAATCAAAGTGTACACACATATCTATCTCTATTTATCTATATATCTTTCCATCTCTCTCTCTCTCTGTATATATATATATAATATAATATATATATATACAGACACTATAAAGCAAGTGGGCTGATAGTATACGATAGTGTCGGGGATGATGACACCTTTACGTCGAACTTTGCTATAAGCAATTTACTGTATATTCGTGTATTGAAACTGGTGAAACAAATTTCAATGTTTTAGAATGTTTTTTTAAAAAAAAAGCCAGGGTCGAGAAGCCTCAGACAACTAACTGCAGAGATATATTATCTTGTAAATTGCTTTGTGAGCTTATTTGAATTCATTTTTAAGACCTTTATGCAACTTTGACCGAATGGATGATGGGAAAATTAGTGGAATGAAGAAAGTGGTAGGATACTAGACAACTTAGAGAAAACACACACATTCGAAAAATGAAATGAAATGAAATCAAATCTTTGAGTTTTACGTCCCACGGTTATGCCGGTTAGGCTAAAGAAGACAGTGATGATGAGTAATGAATATAATGTAGACTGAAGTGGGAGGAAACGGGAGAACCCCGAGAAAACCCACGCACACGGTGTTTGTCCACCACAAAGTTCACTTGGCGGGGCTGGGATTGAACCCGAGACCCCAAGCATCAGAGGTGAACGCTCTACCACTGAGCCACCGCGGTTCCCACACACATTCAATGTTTGTCCACCACAAAGCTCACATGGCACTAACCGAGATCGAACCGACTACCACATACACCAGAGGTGAAGGCTTCACGGTGAAGCTACCGTGACATTTCTTGTCTTGTGTGTACTGGGTAATACTTGTAACTTACAAGGGAAGAGAGGGAGATTATATATCGAAGTGGAAGATGGTTTATATACCAATCGAAAGCACTAATGACGCCTATTACAAAACTGTAATAAAAATTATCTGAATGCATATACTATCCGAGTTATATGAATATATAGAGTGTCCATATAATCCGTTTCCACTTCTTGAAATCGCAAACGATAAGACAGATGCCAAAACTGGAAAACACGTGTTTGATCATTTTAAAAATACAACGTATCGAAGCAAAAATTCTTGTCACAAGGCCACCCGCAGTGTACTGGGCGGGGTCCAACTCAAAAATTACAAAAGGTAAGGGGGTCAAGTAGACGGAACAAGTCTCAATACTCTAAAATTACCTTGTGCAAAATAGCGGCCGGTCAAACTGTCAGCAAAAACGTCATTGTAAAGTCGGTGGCCACCCCCAAAAAAATCCTGAAACGGTGAGGCAGATGTCAAAACAGGAAAACATGTGTGTCATCATTTCAAAAGTACAATGATTGGAAGTAAAAATATTTGTCTCAGGGTCCTCCACAATGTCCCAGGCAGGATCATGCTCAAATTGTTCAAATGGCAAGGGAGGTCAAGTAGCACATTGTTTAAAGCTGTTATTAAATGAAAGCAGATAGAACAAGTATGGACGCTCTACGATAATACTGTGCAAACATCTTGCATTTTAGTTGTTCTTTCTGTAACCGGGTTTTAGTTTATTTTCACTTTAATTCTTGTACTCAACGGAAAGAAAGGAAATGCCCCTACTGTGAGATTCTACTCTTTGAGCCCAGTAATGTCTAAATAAATAAAAAAAATAATAAAATAAAAGCAAATTAAGACAAAGAAAAGAAACGACAACATTTGACATCTTTGAGTATAGAACTGACTAGTTAACATATAATGTACTTCCACGAACATAAATAAGTAGAGGTTGGAGCCATCAGAAGTAAAGACTCTTACCTCTACTTATTTATGTTTATGACTGCACAACAGTGGTACTTATGCTCGTTATCTGGTTTATCAATTATAAAATGATTCAAACGAAATAATTCCTTGCACCAGGAAGAGTAAATACGTACAAATGTCTCAGAATGAAAACAAGTGCCAATTGCAAAATGGAAAGTGAACGTGCTCAGAAAATCGAAATGAAGATGTACATTTTGACCGGCCGCCATTTTACACAGGGTAGTTTTAGAGAGTTGGGACTTGTTCGTCTTCTTTCATTTCTCAAGAAGTTTCGAACGATATACTACTTGACCCCCTTACCTTTTGTAATTTTTGAGTTGGATCCCGCCTGGGACTCTGCGGGTGGCCCTGGAACAACAATGTTTGCTTTGATACGTTGTACTTTTATAATGATCAAAAACGTGTTTTCCAGTTTTGGCATCTGTCTCATCGTTTGCGATTTCAAGGGGTGGAAATGGATTTTCTGGACACCCTGTTTATTCATATAACTCGCACAGTATATGCATTCGGAAAATTTTATTACAGTTTTGTGATAGGCGTCATTAGTGCTTTCGATTGGTATATAAACCATCTTCCACTTCGATATATAATCTCCCTCTCTTCCCTTGTTAGTTGTATCTTGATTAGCATGGTGCAGCCTGCTACATTTTACTTTCGTTCCCATGGTATGCTGCTATATTTTTACGAGACAAGACGAGACGAGACGAGACGGGACAGAACATCTAGAGACGAGACACGAGACCGGAAGAGCACATTTTTTCGAGACGAGACATGCTTTGCACGAGACGAGACGAGACAGCCTGAAGTCTCGTCTCGTCTCGTGGCAACACTATTTTTCAGTGACAAAATGTCGCCGATTTTTGCGTTTGAACATATGTAATATACAAATTTATGGACCTAATGGATATCTAAATTGAAATAAGGCCCCATTTCAAGCAGGGTTAGGAAACGGGGGCTCCATTATAAGCGAGGCTGGATAACAAGGGCCTCATCATAAGTGAGGCTGAGAAACAGAGTTATTACTTCTGATAAAAGCCTAGTAGGCTACATAATACGAAACACCATTGTTGTATATGCATTTTCTTGTTATTTGGAAATTACATTACAATCAGTTTTTTCTTTAAATTTTTGGGCCCCCCCAAACGAGCGGGGCCCTAACCTATAGCTTGTTTAGCTTATACGTAAATCCTTCACTGAAAATGAAATATGAAAACAGAGATTCATCCATCTTTCATCATCCATTATTTATCAACTTTTACATTAAAATTACTAAGAAAACTAAGTCTTCACTTGAAGATACAAAACCTCAATTGAATCTTGAAAACATCAAGCCAGACCCGTAATTAGGTAAGTGTTATTACGTGCTCGAATACAGGGGGCGCCAAAATGTTGTCTTTTTTTTTAACTAGTCACCATAAAGTAATATTTAAAACTAGCAACCACGAGAAAATATGTTAATGTGTTTAATTCGCTCTAATTACAGTATAGTAACTAATTATCTAGCTTATCCGATTATTTTTAAAAAGTCATTCTCTCCCACCCCACCAAAAAGAAAAAATTAAATGAAATCTGAGTTTTACGTCCCACGGTTATGCCGGCTAGCCTAAAGGAGACTATAAAAAATGAATGAAATAGTGGAATGAAGTGGGAGGAAACGGGCGAACCCCGAGGAATTCCACGCACACGGTGTTTGTCCACCACAAGGTTTACTTGGCGCGAGCTGGAATCGAACCAGGGACCCGATGCACCAGAGGTGAACGCTCTACCAGTGAGTTACCGCGCCCACCACTCAAAGGGGTGAAGAACTTGATTATGAAAACTGATACCGTGAAGCTCAGTGACTTCGAAAACTTATGAATTCAACACTCAAATCTGAAGTTTTTGATTACTTTTAAAATCTGGCCTCCTCCCTGAGGAGTGGAGTATGGCGTAGAAGTTAAATTGGATTAAAACTGTTACTATTCATATTAGCGACCCCAAAAACTTGCCGCTTTATGCAGAGTCGTTTTGAAACATGATTAGCGTCATACTAAAGGCCTGACTACTGCAGGAAACATATGTTAGTCAATTTCTTTAGTATTTCACTAATCAAGCGTCAGAACGACTCTGCATAAGGCCCAACTCTAATATTGGTCAATTTCGATTATTTTTTAAATGCCTCCATGTTATTCTTATGAGGGCTTTCGCATCGGAAGTGTCACTATTCATCTCAGCGACCCCCGAAAACTATGGAGTACACTAATAACAGTAATTTTCAATCATTTTATATTATATATATATATATATATATATATATATATATATATATATATATATATATATATATATATATATATATATATCCCTCCTCCCTCCCTCCTCCCTACCTCGTACAGTCAAAATGAAGTAATAGCCACCCCAGGTCTGAAAGTCATCTATGTTGAAAATTTGATCGAGGTCGGTCAGGTGGTTGAAGAGTTAAGTCATAAACATAGTCAGTTCTTTCAGTTTGCTTATAGATAGATAGATAGAAAGTGAAATGTATGTTATAAGGCAATATATGTTATTGGGTAGAATCTTAGCATATATTATTGCTAATACTGCGTAGGTATATTTTAGACATGCTATGTAAGCATTGTACATAAAGAACACATTAAATATGAGCATACTTAGAGATAATCTAAAATAGATATCTACACGCCTGAAGTCAAGATAGGCAGTTACCGAATTTCCTATCTTTGACTTCTATTCAAAGGAATATTCAGCCCACTTACCCTACGTAGACACATTGGGCACAGGAGGGGTATGGTCGCTAGTTTTTTCTCCTGTAGCTGGAAATGATATATGGAAATGTGGAAACCAAGAGCTGGAGCAAAGCAATAAGTTGAAAATTAAATTTCCAGTTCAACGTCCCATTAATGAAAGTGAACACGAAAGAACTGCTGGAATGGGAATGCGGGAGAAAAGTAACGAAGAAAACCCGTGGACATGATGTCCAGTATAAACACACACTGCCTGGAAACGAACAACGAACGGGGAATAAGTTGAGAATTAGGACTTAATTGAGTTACAGTTTAATAGGGACGGCAGAAGCGAAAACCCTTATTTGTCCCCGTCACGAATTAAGATTGGAGATATTACATATGAAAGAACTGTGTCACTATGGTATCACAGTTCCAGTCACTTACACACGTCAATTAGTATATGAAACTGGGGACATTCTACGGTATTTACGAGCCAAAACTTCCCGAGAGAAATAAATGGACCTAAATAACAGCTAAACCACAAAATTTTATCTATGGTGTTACATCAATTCAGTGCTGGCCCTAGGCAATTTGCCGTCCCCCCTCCTTTCGCCAGAAAGAAGAAATCTTAAAATCCACTATTTTAAGTATGCTACCCCATCATGAACAATAAAGAGGGGGAAAATGCACTCGCACTCAGAAATGCCTAAACACTATGATATCAATGTATATTTTTCCTTTAAAGGAAAAATATACAATGGTATAGTGTTGAGGCATTTCTGAGTGCGAGAGCTAGTTGCACTGCAATTGCAAACTAATTTGTTGAAATTGAAGCTCGATATAGAGTTCTCTAAAAGGATTACCATCTTTCCTCTGCACATGTTTCCTTTATCTTCTTTCAAAAACATAATAGATCATGTTTTTGTTATGTTTTTGAAAGAAGATAAAGGAAACACGTGTAGAGGAAAGATGGTAATCCTTTTTATAGAACAATATCGAACTTCAATTTCAACAAATTAGTTTGCGATTCCAGTGCAACTAGCTCTTTTATCTTTATTTCTTGATTTTTCCTTCTACACTTGTTAAAATTTTAATTAAAAATAAAAACTTGTTTCCACCTTCAATGATAAGGAACTTGTTTGTGACAAAGACAAGATTAACTTTTATATCAAAACTGTGATAACTAATTAAATGGAACAGGTGTTCGCTACTGTTGGAGAATTGACTTCTTGTATTTGACACAATCAAGCAATTCATGCTGGGATTTGTTTAACCATTTGCTTTAGCATTGTCCATGTGACAAACTAATGTGACCTAAACATGATTTGTGAATGTAGTATTCAAATAGAAGATCAGCTTAGTAAATTTAACTAGAGTCATCATGAAGTCTATTTTCGACAAGAAATATTTTAAATAATATAGTTTATGATAGATTTTGCCGCCCCGTGCAAGGCACGTGTGGCACATAAGGCCCTGTATCTATTTTTCTACATAGGAAGGTGTTACAAACCTTTTAGTTTATAAAGAAATGTTATCACGACTCAATTATCTGCTTTTGATTTCGAGCCATTTTGAAAATCGGCACTTATTTTCGCGTTTCTAAACAGCTGAAAACGGAAAGCCACTAGGCGACTTGTGATAACGGTACCTCACGCAAAGTAATATTGTCTAGGGCGCTCTTGTTCCATATTTCTATTATCTTTTATCTATTTGAAGATATCACATAATTACTGTAAAATTAGCGGTATTTTAATTTCGCTGGGATGAAGACAAATTGATTCCTCCACGACCAAGAAAATATATCAAAAGAACAAACGAGAAACATTTTGAGATCGTAGAAATCATTAAATAGGAAAATAAAAGTTAAAAAAAAATTCTTAACATACCAAGATGTAGATTGTATGGTAAGAACCTCCCGAGGTGTTGGAATATGAATTCCTCGGTGGAAGTGTTCCCCATCGGTGCACACAATGGAACAGTGAGGAGTACTGTTTATATAGTATTTTTGTTTGCCAACAGTCACTACTGACGCACAAACTTCCCCTTTTTACGTCCAGCTGTAATGGTCATGGAACGTGATCCAGCCTCCAAGAAGCTTGGCTACCTGTTATCACTGACATTTTTTACTTTTAGTTTTATTACTGTTTTTATGATTTTGCTTCTGATAGACTTATAATACAGTTGGACACCTTCCATTTCTTCTGTGTGATGGAAAAATTCAGGAAATCTCGAAACGCAACATATAATGTTCTGCGCTAAGAATTTGCAAACGAATCTCAGTATAAGAAACAAGGAATTTTCCGTTCGTGATTTGCTGGAAGGAAGCCACAAGCTCTCGAAGTCGGAAATGGATAATATGAATACATAAGTCTCATCGGAAAACTTTTAGCCAAGGCTAATTTTGGCTAACTCCAAGCCCGGAAACTATATATTTTTATTTTTGTAGAAATAAATATGGTTTCATATTGGTATGAATTAAAGTCCAATTCGTAAACGGCAAACTTCTGAGTATTATAATTATTTCTAATAGTAGGCAGGTAGTAATAAATGTCACTGGGTCGTTGTAGGGCAAGCTGGCTTAGTGGTAGAGCGGTCTCTGAAACATGGGGCTCCTCGTTAAATAACCACTCTCATCCAGTGAGCTTTAAGATGAACAAACTATATGCGTGGGCTTTTTCGAGGTTTTGTTTCAATCTAATTCATTTATTATCAAATCACAATCTTCCTTAACTTCCGTGCCTGAACAAGGAACGTTAAATTAGAATAAAAATCCTCAACGACGCGGTCAACAACTCGACACATGCTGCGTGTGTAAGACTCTCCCCAAGCCATCGTTTGTTTTTCATTTCTTCTCTATTTTTCGTCAAAACAATCAACTAACTTCATGGCCTATGGAACTCGGAGGTTCAATGCCGCTTTCACAAAAGTCGTAAACTGATTTTTATCCTTAGCAAACTGGATCCAGTTTCTACTTTGTATTCCTATTTCTGCAAGATCCATCTTAATATTGTCCTCTCATCTGCGCCTAGGTCTTCCTAATGGTCGTTTTCTGATTGCTCTTCCAGTTAAGACTCTGAAAGCGTTCCTACTTTCATTCTGGCTACATGACCTTCCCTCCTAAATCTTCTAGATTCTACCTGTATGACCCTAACAATGTTTGGTAAACAATATAAATTATGTAGTTCCTCGTTATGAAGTTTCCAACATTCTCCATTCAAAACAATCAATAATGAACGAAAAATACACGATTAAGTTTGGTTTGGCATTGAAATTTGAACGATCATTCTGAAGTTTGTCTAAACTTAATTTTTTAAATGACTTAAAATTTTTCGAAACAAATTATCTTCTCTGCAAATCAATCAATAACAAAGGGAAAAAAAACCTATTGCCTTAGGTTTTGAATCGAAATTTGAGAATGGTGCCAGTGTGAAGTTGCATTACTCATTTCTTTTGTAAACACTATGTTTTTCAAAACAAATTCTTTCTTCAAAATAATGAACAATACACACACATTAAACTATTGTTTTCGGTTTTCAGTCGAAATTTATGACCAGGGTAAATTTAGCCAATCCCAACTTTGTTTTGTAAATATATCTCTATAATTTTCGAAAAAAAAAACTACTTTTTCTTCAAAAAAAAATCAATAACAAACTAAAAACACACGATTGGCTTGGCTTTTGGATCTAAATTGAAATTTGAGAGACCAGAGTTGTGTTAGAAACACCCTAACTTTAGTTTGTAAACATCTCTTTACTATTTTCAGAACAAACTATTTTAAAAATGTCAAACGAAAAGAAATGATTGGCCTCGGTTTCGAGTCAAAATTTTAAAGTAGGAGGGGGGTCAGTGATGTTCCCCTCCAAGTTTATTTTGTAAATATTTCTTCAAGTTTTTCAAACACTACTTTTCTTCAAAATAATCTACTAGAAACTAAAACAATTGATTTTGGTTTCGAGTCAAAAGTTGAAATTGGGGGAGGATCAACTTCAAACAAATATCTCCCCTCGTTTGCCTCTAACATAATTTTAAGTTATATGATCGACACGCAACAAACTTAGAAGTTTCTGAACAGAAAAGTAGAATGTGAACCCTGAGGTTCATTAGCTGAGCACAATCAATGTTTGAAAACGTCTTCTGTGTTCAAGGTCCTCTAGCAGGGGTGTTATTTACGGAGTGCAGGAGGGGGCAATTATCCCTCTCGCAAGAGTTTGAGGAATGAATATACTTTAGTTGATTATCTACTAATATACTAGTAAAAAACGAAATTCTTACGTCGCTGGTGCTCTTGCCCCCTTCCCCTCCCAAGCAGTCTGAAAAGACGTCCCAGTCCTGTTGTGTGATATATTTTTTGGGGTATGGGGAGAGGGAGAGAGAAGCATTAAGAAACAGTACATTCCAAGTATGGAGTTCATAAATATTCTTATTAACAATTTGTAAAATAACTTTTGTTGATAAATAAGTCGTAAATTTTAAATTGATATAGTGTCAGCAACTTTACAAGACTTGTTTACTAGTTGTCAATTCATACGAAGATATGCTATTTTGATTATTATTTTGCTGTCCGTTCTCAGCTGCAACTTACTAAACACATCAAAGGCAATAACACTGACATCAAACCCATGAACCTCCTTTGTCTTCACTTTGGTTCTAATAGTAAGATTAAGGAATACTTGTGCAAGAAATGTTTATAACCCTTATGAAGGTCATTCTTCATTTGTATCGTTTGGTAATCAATTAGTGGAACCATTTTGTAAACGAAGTGCACAACGGATAAATCAAACTGAAGCTTGTTAATATGTCGGGTGAGGTAATCCTTTATAAAAAAACGAATGTACTTAATGTAGAAATTATTGACAGGACACGAGAATCTTTATAACGAGATGAAGCGTGTTAACACCATATCTCCGTCAATGCCTTTTATTCATTGTCCGTATATGTCGTTAATTGCAAGGCCAATATTTGCTAACTTTTACTGAAACTTACAATACAATAGTTGGAGACTTGCAATAGAGCGTTCACTTACGTTTTCAGCAATATATATATATAACGTCATTGCAATATTTTTCCAAGCTTAAAAACATTATAGATGACTTCTATTGGTTAAACTTAACAGGATGTTTACAATTATCTTTATTCGATTTGAGATTTGTTTAGCAAAATGTGGTGATAATATTCTCACGTCTACTTCATATTCAAATCTTTTATCATTCTGTACTTTCTAATGTTGATCATTTCATATTATTCTATATTTCAAACCTCTTTTAGTCCCACTGAAATACTTTTGCTTTTCCCCACACCTACGTTGTTGTGAATAGACTTTCCCATAAGACTGGACGAGATGGAATGTTTATGACTATCCAAAATCGGCGAAAAACTATCCAAAATCGCTCCGCCCATAATAATAATAATAATAATAATAATAATAATAATAATAATAATAATAATAATAAAGACACAATCTTCCTGAGGTTTCGAAATTTGGATTCGGTGTAACAAAATATATCAAATGCTTTGGTCTGCTGCACACAACTTTTATGTTTGTGTGTGTGTGGCTGTGTAATGGAAGAATTGGTGGAATGAGAAACTGGGAGGAAACAAGATTACCCCGAGAAAAAAACAAAACACGGATACTATAATTTATTCTTTCCCAATTGACATGAGAGATTGGGAAGGAATAAAAGGATTATAAAGGAAGAAAAGGAGTGTGATAAAGTGGAAAGAAGCTCTGTGGATTAAGAAATACGGGAAGGAGAAGTTGATGAATTGGTCTAGTGGACTTGTAATACATGAATTATGCGAAGAGATAGTAGACAAACTAGAAAGAATTAAAAGGATCAACACGAGCTGTTGGAGCAGGTGTACTAGCGAGAACAACAGATCGGCAATAGCGAATAGAAAGCGTAAGTGACAAACACCTAATTGAGAGTTTCATAACAGTTGTGAAAAAAGAGAAAGTGTCTATAGTAATTAAAAATTTAGTTTTTGAGCCAATTAAAAGTTTGTTTTGTAAAGGGTAAGTGGGCGTGTCTTGCATAGGGGCCGCGGTGGCTCAGTGGCAGAGCGTTCACCTCTGGTGCTTGGGGTCCCGGGTTGGATCCCAGCCCCCGCTAAGTGAACTTTGTGGTGGACAAACACCGTGTGCGTGGGTTTCCTCGGAGTTTTCTCGTTTCCTCCCACTTTCTTCATTCCACCATTTCACTCATTACTCATCATTACCGTCTTCTTTAGCCTAATCGGCATAGCCGTGGGACGTAAAACTCAAAGATTTCATTTTCATTTTTAAAATATATATACTGCTTTGGTCAGACAGATGCTATGTTGTCCCCCACAAACTTACTTCTCTGGCGATTGAACCAGGGACCTCACACACCAGAGGTAACCACTCTACTACTGAGTCCGAAATTGCGATTGTGTAAAGCACGTCCTGTAGTAATCCAAGTGCAACCCTTTCATATTTTGATTCCCCCGCCCTTCCCGAACAAAATTTTGTGTACGAAATTTTCTTTGTGGGAAATCAATCCCATGGCCATGTATTACAGAAGGCACGCGTACTCACCACTTGGGATGTCATAACAGACTGAACTCATGACCTTCCAACTGCAAGGTTAAATTCTTTAAAATTTGTCATCGCGAACGAGATGTGAAATTACAAAGCAGATTCAAAGCAAGGTCCTACAATACACATTACAGAGGATGATACCATATAATCCACTTGATCTACTAACAAAGTAAATTTGAACAAGTTATTCCTTTATGTCGGTAGCTTTGTCTATCACAGTTGCTCAACTTGTTTAAAAGAGGAATATGATATACAAATACTGAAACATTCTTAAGGTCCATTAAAATCTAAACAGGTCTTAAGTGGAGAAGAAAAAACAGGTCTACAACATAACATATATTACCACCTATGGAATGATGAAAAGGTATCGCTAGTTTTTGGAAAGTTTGGAATAAACTTGACATATCATTTTACTAGTTTAATGATACATAATAATAATAATAATAATAATAATAATAATAATAATAATAATAATAATAATAATAATAATAATAATAATAATAATAATAATAATAATAATAATAATAATAATAATTATTATTATTATTATTATTATTATTATTATTATTATTATTATTATTATTATTATTATTATTATTATTATACAAAAGAAAAATATAAAAATGTATTTGAAATATTACATTGAATGTGATAAATGAGGGTGAATAGTAAAGTTTAGAAGGGCTGGGATAAGTTATCTATATCCAATCCTGTTGTTGCAAGCCGCAGAAGATGTAAAAGAGAAGAATCTCCAAGCCAGCTTCTGAAGCGATTCTTTACAATTTTCATGATTAATTGGTTTGGTTTGGTTAATTGAAGTAATCGTTCCTTTCAGCAACGATGCCTTGGATTACCAACTATTACCGACTATTACCGACGATTACCGACTCCCTTGGATGTCTGGGCTTTTTTGTTGTACAGAAGCGCTAAATGGATGCCTTATTTCGAAAGAAGAGTGGAAACATTAAAAGAATGAACATAAATGAAAATATTATGAGTAATAACAATCGTATGTCGTGAGAGCTTTGTGGGCCGCAGAAAATCATTTGGCGGGCCGTCATTTGGACAACTCTGATCTATCTTTTAGACCCTCCGGTACATGCAGAATAATTTCTAAAGAGGCTGTTGGGGAGTACTTGATCACTCTCCACCTTCCTATCTAAACATTGGTGTGCAAGTACTGGAGCATTCTTAAACATGGATATTTCGATAGTTCACATACCAGTTCCTCAGTGAAGTTGAGATCTGACTACGATAGCTCCATAATAGTTGAGCTTTGAACTTTTAAAGTTCACTTGTTTCACGTTTTTGGCACCTTATAACTCCGAAACTATCCACTTTTGAGCACAGGTCCATAAGATTTTTTTTTTCTTTCTTATATTGATGTGAGGAATGTTCCCAAAATATTCTGACATTTCTGTAACACCCTGTAGAAGTGATACAAGATACATTTAAGACGAACAGCATATTTTGTGGGTATTTAAAGAGTTAAGAAAAATCTAGTGTTAGGACACGAGCCTTCGACCAGATTCAATTTCCGGTGGAAGCTCATGTAGTTCGCATTCCACGTCAAGCAATAGATCTTCGTCTGGTACAGCGTCGTTGCTGACTGGGACGCGAAACTCCAATCAACCCTTTACTACCCAAAATTTATCAACAAGCACATGTCGCAGCTGTCACTGTGAAACAAATTTCACACTAACAGCCTACAAACCAATGACAAAACTAGATAAAGGTGAAATATGGGCGAAACTTGTTCATACTTAATTTGCAAATGTGTGACAAACTGTCACCGTTTGTTTGCAGAACACAACACAAATTTGCGAAAATATTATCTACTTACCAAACATAATCTACAGGTAAAGTTTAAACATGTTAGATAAAATTTAACCTACTTTTAACATGGACAGTAATTTCAACTTCAAATTTCCGGTGTTGCTCGAAAGTAATTCTTATTATGATGAGTTTTGCTTGAGTTAGAAGTATGCACTTATGTCCTTTTCAAGTGTTTATAATGGTCATTTCTAATAGTTTCCGCTGAATCCATAACAAGGAGAATCGTGCTTTTCTCTTGAATGTAGTGGTCGAATTGGGCTTGTATGGCATACTAATAGGAAATTAAGATTCCTAAAATCATATTACCTTTAAAAGAAAAAAAAATGACTATATTTGAGGTGACTGGTTCACTATATTGAGGTGATGCCAAAGTGGATCATCTTTCATTTGTAGTTTAACATGATTACCTGCTTCACAAAGCCGATCCTTGCTGCCGTGTAGTTGATACAGTAACATCTATATGAGTCAACGGTGCATCGATCAACTATCAATGTTCTCATTAAAGACTAGTAACAGAATGCAAAGTCTATATAGCCTACGAGTTTGTGTTCATTATGATTCTCAAATTTAATCTATATTAAAGGATTGAAAGTGACTATATATGTGACTCAATCTCTTCAACCATCCGACCGATCTCGATCAAACTTGCAACATAGATTAGGTTCGGGCCTGGAATGGTTCTTACCATTTCAATTTGACGGTGCAACGTAAGGGAGGGGGGTGGGGGAGATATTTTTGAAAAAATTAAGATGAAAGTGACTGTTTTCGTGACAACTCTTGAATCATCCAAAACAAATCCATTAAATTTTGAACAGATTAGGCTCAGGACTGGGATGGTTTTTGTCAGTCCAGTTCCACGATGCAACTCAGGGGAAGGGAAGGAGGATATATATATATATAAATGATCGAAAAATGACCGATATTAGTGTCGAATCCATAATTTTCGGGGTTGCTGAGATGAACAGTGACACTTTCGATGCCGTTTAAATCAAAATTCAGCCCCGCAACTTAAAGGAAGGGAGGAGATACATCAAAATTATCAAAAATGATAGATGTCAGACAGTGCTTCAGGAATAGTAAAAATTAACTGAACATATTACATTTTTTTTTTTTTAACTTTAACCCAGCGAAACTGATAATTGAAGCTAGTAATAAATATAATTTAAATGATGGTACAGCACATCCATCCTAGACATATGACGAGGAAAGATTCTGATAACTTCTAGATAAATATTAAGAGAAAAACTATTACATAAATTGTGCACAAATTTATGAAACAAGACGGGAAAAGTTTTTGAAATTGAAACAAGAGGCCTGCAACATTTACAAGATGAGACGTGAAAAGTTTATTCTTGGTCTCCTTCCTTGGACAATAACTACAGCAGAGGCGAATCTAGAAGGTAAAAACTGAAGGGGGGGGGGGACATCAGACTATGATATCATGAATATACTATAAACTTTCAAAACTATATAAATAATAGCTTCAGTTATTTTTGTCACTCAAACCTGGGGGGCTAGGCTAGATCCGCTTCTAAACAGTATTGTTAATTACTATACATATACATATATATATATATATATACATACATACAAGTACATACATATACATACATATATATTGTTATGGTACTTGGGTTTAGTTCTTGGTAACGCTACGATACATTATATTTTTTAAAGTAAAACTGTCTAATAAATTATCTGACATGAGCGCAAAGCTTCTTTCTAAATTAAACATCACCCTCACTAAACATTATTCACTTTAGTTTTAGTTTTCATTGTATACAATTTTGCCTAGCTTTCAGGGACATGTTCATAAGAGAAATTTCAGATATTTCTTTAAGATTGGTCTGGTCTTCTCTTTTAGCCACACTCCCCACATTCAATTTGAACTAGAGTAGGCCAGGCTAACATGGTGGAGATATGCTGTGAGGCTTACGCTCTAGTAACGATCCCAAATCACCAAATAGTTTGCTACTGCTGAATGACATGGTTAAGATCCCAAAAATTCCTAAATCTTTAGAATAGCTCATCAGGGCATGGTATAGATGCTGAAAGATCCCAATATTTATATTAGCCCACCAGAGCATGGTGGTAGATGCTTAAAGATCTTAAATTAGAAATATTTTACATTGAACCACCAGTACATGATGGAGATACTAAAAGATTCTAAAGTAGTTTAATTGTACGATAGGGCAATCCCACCCACCCATGTATACAATTTTGTCTAACTTTTAGGGACATTTCATAAGAGAAACTTTAGATATTTCTCTAAGTTTGGTCTGGTCTTCTTTTAGCTACAATCCCCACATTCAATTTGAACTAGAGTAGGCCAGGCTAACAATATACTGTATATTTTAGACACTCCACGATCAAGACTTCTATTTAAGAAAAAAAATTGCATATGTTACACATTCCGATTTTTAAGTTACCAAAATAGATTTTAAAAAGTGCGCAAATGACGTTATCAAATATGGTATATCGATATTGGAACCTAATGGAAATAAGGGTTTTAAATTAACTTCTAACACGGTCACAATGTTTGAATTTGTTTGGAACCATACCTTGAATGATGATTAGTTACACAAAGCTTAAAATTAGAAGGAAACTGAATAATCACAGGAGGAAGATTCTGACGTCACAGTAAACAACCACAAAACAAAACAGGAAGTTCAATATCCGTTGAAAAGAAAAAAAAAGAACTAATTGAATTTGTGACGCCATAGAGCCTGTTAGAACACTTTCAAGAATTTTCAGAAACAGAATGTTCAGTTTTTGGGCTAGGATCTTCTAATCAAAAGTAAAAAAACAAGTTAAGCAATTTTTAGAAATCTTACCGTCAAATCTTATCTTTTAAAATTCGTCACGAAGATAATGTTACAACTTATGTCATATGTTTCTTTATTTAAGAACTAGGATTGTATCTGCGGAGAATTACGTATACATCGAAACGCATGAATGAGAATTAATGTATTCCCCAATTAAGAAAATGTTAATTTTAGTAAATCCTTGTTATAATAAGCAGGGGTGCCAATATTATATATTGTATGTAGATAGATAAAAATATCAACTACATACGTATGCACAAAAAAATCCTGGCGATACAAGTAGTTGATGGAGAAATGATTCCAATAAATTCCTTCAAATTGGAACCATTTTATACGTCAATGGAATAAAAAAAAAAATCTCAGTGATCAGTCTTTGAAAAAGACAAAATTCGTTGGATTAAGTTCTGACCCCTTAAGCCTCTAATCTGGAACTGTTTCCAAGTTCTAAAAGGTTATTACTCCCCTTATTTACCTTCATTTTTAATATCTTTTAATATCTTCGCGCAAACAGGAGCTTGCATGTTGTCTCTCCATCATTCTCATTTCCATACCTTCATTCTCGCCATCGTCATTAATCCTTTTGGGTAGAAAAGCGTGATTAACTAAGCAAACTCATCATTACAACGCCGACTGTTTCACACTGACTTTCAGATTTTGAAAATGCTTCTGCATACACTATAAGTATTCATTACTCGGTACCTTGTATATCACATAGTCATTAAGTAATAAGTAAAAAACTTGAGTCTTGTAGAAACTCTTATATCGCGAGCGGAGCGAGCAGAAAATAAAATAAAATAAAATAAAATAAATATATTTCTTTCCAACCAACAACAATATTGATTTAATAGGGTACCAATACTTTTTTGGGGGGCAACGCGTCGTTTACTCACTTCCAACACTCTTCTTGCTTGTTCGACGCCCTCTTCGCTATCAGCACCCGGGACAACGGCCCCGGTCGCCCCTCCTAGCTGCGGCTCTGAGCCTTTCCGATAGTTTGTGAACTCAAAATGATAGTTTATACTAGAATGATCGATAGATTACACAAAGTAATGTTAAATCATTATTTAAAAAGAAACTAGTAATTCTTTTCAGCTTTAAAATTGAACTTCCCGGAAAAGGTTATTCTGTATCTATTACATTTTTAACGGAGGAAGTTATGTAAAAGCTAATTGCACAATGATTGTGCTTGTGTTAATTGCATTACATTACACTTACATATGACTATGAAATCTTAATTGTTTCTGTAACGCAATTTCACTATTACTCATAAGGACAATGAAACTTGAAGGTGTGGCGAAAACTTGGACCATTCTCTTATACCAAACTTAGCTAATGAAAAGCTAAACTTGTTAATTACTTCAAAAACTGATCCTATTCAAGTTTGACACCTACGATAGGTAGATGACAAATATAGGCAGGAACTGTGCATACTCATCAATTATTACCCTTAAGAAAAGTATTCCGACTAAAGGAAACCACTCATTATCATGATCGCCCATACGCACAAGTCCATCTCTCCCTTTAGTCTATTACCTAAGGCTTACACAAGAGAACTAGTCCAGATTATAATGTCGAGTCAAAACTTCATTCTATTTTCCACTGAAAGATTGCCCTCCTAATGAATTAACAAACAGGCACCCTTAGTCATAAGCCAGTTGAAGATTCTATCACATCCTCCACCCAGTTGGAGCTTTCAGTATTGGAATGCAATAAGTACACACTATCATTTATTTATGCGTTTCTTTACTGTAGGGTACAGTACGGGCATTTCGTCCAAATCTCTTATCCTAAGACTCCTTACAACCACAACTATCTGATTTTTGAGTTGAGTTGATTTTGAGTTTAACGTCCCTTTCAGCAGCGAGGCTATATGAGACGTGGACCTACTGATTAACGTGGAATCCAAATCACATGAGCTTCCGCCGGGAATCGAACCCGGGTCTCCGACGCCAAAGGCCCGTACGCTAACCGCTTAGCCACGAATGAGCTAATGTCTGATTTTTGTCGAAGATACCAGTATGCTGGTTCCATCTTACTATGATGTTGCATGAAGCTCAAATTCTTGGTAGTACAGAAATGTGAAGGTAATCTGTACTGGCTTTCTTTGGACAATCAATTTAATTCTTGGGGGCACCGTGGTTCAGTGGTAAAGCGTTTATCTCTAATGCGTGGGGTTCCTGGTTCGATCCCCAATCAGACAACATCGTGCTCCTCGGTTTTCTCGGAGAACTCCAGTTTCCTTCCACTTTTCATTCCACCAATTCTTCCATCATCCATTTGCTTCAATAATCGTATCCCTTAGCCTAACAGGCATAATAATGGAACGTTAAACTCAGATTTTCAATTTAATTCTTTACCAATTTACTATTCTGGGGCTAGTAACCTTTGTTTTTTCTGGTATTTAATGATTGTCATATGTAATTAGGCAATATGTTGGAGTATGTTTCAAATATCCGATACAAACTATTTTTTTTCTAAGTTAAGGGTCCTTTTGCAGCTGAGACTAATTCTACACGAGATATGAACTTAACAGTTTAAGGTGGAAAATGAAATTTAACGACATCTTTCAGTTTAAGTCCCGCGATTATCCCTGTTCAAGTAAAGCAGACGGGTGATTAAGGCAAGTGGATGATGAAATAACTTTTGGAATGAAACTGTGGGAGGAAATGAGTGTACTGACAAAAGACCCACGGACGCGATGTTGTCCTCCACAAACTTGCTTGGCCGGGATCGAACGAAGAACCCCACCCACCAGAGGTTAGCTCTACCACTGACCCACCGTGCCCCTAAGTTTAAGGTAGAGCCCGAACCACCGCAATGCGTTCGGATTTCAAATCTCTGCCACCGGGAACCGAACCTGGGATCTTATACACCGAAGACGCGTTCAGTAGCCAAATTAGGATTCCAAGTTATTAATACACATTGTTTTGTCCTGATGTAAAATAAACTACTTTCAAAGTATGGTCGAATAATTTTTTTTCTGATATGCATAGATACTAAGTTGTATGAATGCCACTGAATCAGCAAAAGTAGTTGTCTTCGTAAAATCATGCACCCTTCCTTGGAGGGATATACAGTAGTTAGAACGTTTTAATTCAATGAACCTATTAGATAAAAACCAGTGTAATGGATGAAATCTTTGGTCTTTATCTATGGCTATATACCAATATTTATTTGATGAAAAACTTTTTTAAAAAAATAAGTAATTTCAATGTCATTGTTGAAATCGAATTGATGTATGTACCAATGTTTTCTTTGATTATAGTTAATTGTTAATGAATATATAATCATTTAGTTTAATATTACCATATTTATTAGAGTAATCCATCTAAGGTTGACAGGACAAGTCATTCTTGTGGTAAACTCGCCCCGGGTGGCAAGTCTTTGGATAAGAAACCTCTGTGCTACGAGAGGATCAGAAGGTAAACATGAAACCTTCGGAAAGTAGCCTACATAACGAAGATGTCCGTTGGACGTCAGTCCATGAATGTCTGATGTTTACGGAAGTCCTATTTTTGCTAATAGACATGTCGTAGACATCCTATGACCTTTCTGCGGGATAACTGTGATATATATCTGGGTTCTGTTGGGATAATCACAGGACGACTATTGGGTGAACAACTCTTGTCCCATGAGAAATACATTCCACTGAAATGCCTTGCACACTTTCATTATACCTAATGTTTCAACAGCGAATCTCAATATCCCGAAACGCGAATGTGGTATGTGGGTAGAGTTGTCCGCGAGACGAGAAGTACCTTTTCAAATTCGAGACAACACGAGAAATTTCTCGTGAGCAGCAGCACTTCATCCAAATCTTAAACCTCAATCACGGTTTGTGTTACATGATTCATAGTATAACAACTATAAAATGATGAAGTGATCATAATACGAACAAGATAAAGAGGATTTGTCAACGTTTTAAGATAAGCAACTCATTACACAATATACTTTAATAATAAATATTGTTGAAATTTTCTTATATCTCACCTGTCACGGACATCTTGTAAGTCGGAAGATTCTGATAACTTCTAGATGAGTTCATGCACAATTTTATACTTTAGTTCACAAAAATGAGAGAAAAAATTGAGACGAGTCAAGCTTTCAGAGAATTGAGACTAAGAAAAATTCAAGATTAGAGACGATATGAGACTCGTCTCATGGGCAACACTGCTCCACAGAAGTCCTATTTCTGCCAGTGGACGTTTTAATCCAAATGTCCTTGAAACGAGACTTCCTATGAAATTACTGAGGAACTTTGGGTTCTGTTCTGTGCGAGATAATTATAATGAGAAGGCTTTTGTGTAGGGGGAGACCGGAGCACATTGTCACAGTAGCGAATCTGAAAAAAAAAAGCGAAAACGTCAACGCGTCGGTGTTACTTTCTTGTTTACCTACTAGATGTCACTATTAACAGTACTTGTTCGGAGGTGCAGGGAACAACGGTGCTGCGTCAGTTGATCTTTGTTCTCAATGCTGGAGTCTAAATTTTCTGAGTCCTGGAATTGCTGTTGTGTGTATTCGTAAAAACGAGAGAAGCAAGTATTGTTATGTGTGTTATGTAGGTTAGAAATAGAGCTACTCTGAATGCGCTTAATCTTGTAGTTTGGTACAGATATTTTGTAAAAAGAGGAATGGCGACGCATGGGACAAATTGTCACAAATAAGATGGGGCATGTTGTCACTGTAACAATGTGCCCCATTGTGTGTTTGATACAAGCGATGTATTCCTCGTTTAGTAAAGGGGTATCTCTGTTTTGCAGATGGTGAGAACATGCAAAAGGAAGATCGAGAGGAAAGCACCACAAATTGAAGACACACTGATTGCAGCAAGAACCGTGAAAAGAAACAACCCCATATCAATATGTAAAGGTGCTAAAGAATTTCATGTCCACTACAGAACATTGGCAAGATTTTGTGCAGGTGTTACAGATGGCGAAGTACAGTCCGGCCAATGTTCATTTACATTCAGTTACTAAACATGTAACAGAATACTTTCGTAACACTAGCAAGAGTTACTAGTATCATACGTAAAACAAGCTTCGGACATATACTCTGGACTCACTACAAAAGAGGTTCGCGATTTGGCTTACAACTATGCAAAAGTGCTAGGAACGAAGTGTCGGGAGTCGTGGGACGAAAACTGCCATTGCTGGCCCAGTTTGGTTTCCGGAATTTCTGAAAAGACATTATGATCCTGCTATAAGAACTCCCCAAGCAACCAGCCTTGCACCTAAGAAACAATGTCGACGAAGGTCCAAAGATAATTACAATTCTTCCTCAGAGGACAACGATACTCTGTGTTGTTTCTGGCGATCCATACAGTGCAAGTGCATGTAGCGAGAGGTGGATTCAGTGCATTCGATGTAAGGAAAATTTGAGTTTTACGTCCCACGACCTATGCCTGCTAGGCTAAAGGAGACTGATCGGCCTACGAATAGTGAGGGACGCAGAACTTGTTTTGTGTGTGTATTAACTGTGACTGACGATGACCACTAAAACTGCCATGAAAATAGAACTCATAGCTAAGGAATCAAAACTACAAACTGAAAGGTCATAACAAAATGAAGGAAATTATCAAATGATAGTCTACATCTCCAATACACCTACACAAAATTAGCCAATGGCATTTAGTTTGCTTCTCATTGTAGTAAATGAATTGCAAACGAATTCCGGTGATAGGACTACTGTGTAGCTAGAAGAGGAGTAATTATTATTACAAAATTTTGTTGCGTTCTTAACAGTACGCAACGCAAACTGTTTGAATATGCTTATCCTTTTGCTTATAAAAAGTACCATACCTGGAGGTCACCCAGTGGCGGATCCAGGACGGATTTCTGGAGGGGGAGCGGTAGGTAGTAACACTGATACTTAAGGCTACTTTCAAGAGCTCCAAACTCTCGAGTGGGTTTTATTTATGTAAAAAATAAGAAAGTTTCCTCTTCTGGGGGAACGATCCCCCCCTGGATCCTTCCCTGAAACCGGCCGGGACGTCTGTCAAGCCTAATACTAGTGAACGTCTCCAGCGGCAGAAACAATGATCAGTACTACAGCACTACATAGTACTACATACATGATCACTACTTAATAGCATATATTGTTAGAATATATTGTATGCAGTCAACGAAGTGTCGTAAGTAAAGATAGATTAAGAACCACTTAAGGCATAGACCTAGTTAGTATGCATGGATGGCATTTTATAACGTAAGCACACCTACGCTTAATATTTACATATTAATGTGGTTTGACATATTTTAAATCTTTTTATACTGCCGTATATTTGAATTGGTACAAAGAGCCCAAAGAAGAAAATTGTAGAACAATATCGAAAGATCACACACATTTTATGGTTAACACTTCATCAAGTCAAGTTCAATGAATTACACATACCAAACGGAATTTCAAATTTTGTGTCCTAAATGTGTAAACAAACGTTAATTTCCAATGATCAGGTAGAAGAGATGTTTTGGTTGTAAAATGCTGAATAATTATGTTAATTACTGACAGCACATACCGTTGGCGCCATTTACTCTCATCAACTCCACCTTCACGTGGAACGAAATTTAACATCAAAATTGTCTTTCCTCAATTCGAGGAAGAGAAACAGTTACTTCGTTAAAGTGAGTTTAAAAACAAACTATGATTACAATAGAGTAACATATGTCCACTATGTTTCCTAAAGTATTAGGAGCACGGTGGCTCAGTGGTACAACTCTTACCTCTGGTGCGTAGGGTCCCTGGTTCGATTTTTGGTCAGTAAGCTTGTGGTGGACAACTTATCCGTGGGTTTTTCCCGAGATTCTCCCGTTTTCTCCACTTTCTCATTCCACCAATTCTTTCATCATGATTTACTTGCTTTAATCATCGCTTCCCTTAGCCCAAAGAACATAACCGTGTAACGTTAAACTCAAAGATTTATTTTTATTTTCATTTACAATGGATGAGCGTGAGGCTGCTAATATAAGTCTAACAAACATTGTCTCATCTTCTCATTAATCTAAAATTTTCTTTTTCTTTTGATGCGTGCGTCCTTTGTACGTCAAAGAATTGCACTGAAAGATAATTACAAGGTTTAACAAAGTATAAACGTTGCAGAATCACAGAAATGATAAGCTACATGTTTTCTTATGAGAAGTCGTCAAGGTTTAATGGAGCGAACCTGCAAAACTTGTCTTTTAGAATATAACAGATGCCGCTGAAGATGGACAACGTTATCATAAAACTTTCTTTTTTTATGTTCAAAAACCATTGTATTATTTTCAATATGGAAAGACGAATAAACATGAAATTATATTTGAAGTATTTAAAACATGGTACTTTGATTAAGAAATATCACACCAAGAATCAAAAACAAATGAATGTTCAAGCTCAAGTAGTGGCCATGAGTAATCCACCATGGAATTGTAATGTGATATGCTGCAAAGCTGTCATTTTCCAGACCCAAATGACCTGGACAAAAGTCATGACCCGATGTCCCACAATCCGTTCCATTATTGACATACAAAATACAATGCAAAGATAGGGGACCCGTGGTGCCATCTATTTTGAAAGTACAGCCTTTACGTTTACCTTAAGTATTTTCGCTACTCACCAAAACCTTTCTGAATTTCCCTGAACGGGTGCACCGACATTGCGCAAATTTTCCCACGCTTATCTGTTGACACAGATAAAGCCTTAAGCAGGCAACAAAATTGGAAATTGCGAAAAAAATCTTGTGCAACGTTGCCATCATTACCATAAGTATATCGACTAATAAAAACAGTCACCAAAATGCAAGTCGTTTTAACAAAAAAAAAAAAAATACAAAGTAATGGATAACAATAGCATTTTCAGTCATCTATATTATATGTGTGCAATGGCGTCGTTAGAGAGGGTGACTGGGGAATGTGTCCCAGTCATTCATTTTCCGTATCATATCTAACTGTAAGATTAAAACTGTAAGAATATAGTTATTGAAAGCAAATAGTTTTGAAATACTGTAAGGAAAACAAACATATATAAAATAAACAATATATATAAATATTTCTAGAAGTTCTCTTGAAATATCGTGAACAGACGTTCGACCAATCAGAAATAAAGATTTGTCTATATCTTCCAGTTTTGGCCAATCAGAAACAAGCACTTATATACATATTTCAGGTGTGTCTACCACATATCTTAATAACTATCCTTTCACCTTTCTATAAATGATACTTAGATTTGCATTTGCGTCTTAGTTGTTCTTAGGTGCTGTGAGAAACATTTGTTATATATTACCTAGGTATTATCGTATAAATTGTTACAAGAATGAGTGGTCAGTGTATTAGAGATAAATAGGGCCCCTTGGCAAGAAAGCTCGCCCCCTTGAGTGATGCAGCAACTTATATCTACGTGTACCTCCTACATGCAGTTAGAATTCTAAAGCAGCATGTCGAATGTTGTGTCTCGCCGCGGTTTTCAACGAACTTAAAGAGTTCTGGTTTGGCCAATGGCCACCAATTAATATTGCTACCAAAGTGTTTACCATCCTCTTAGGTATTGATTAAGACCAATATCGTCTCTCTATGAATTACCGTTCCCATGATATTGGCCAAAAATGGCCGATTTCCAGAGATTTAAGGAGCATTATTTGAGGAACCGTAAGTCATAGAGAGGTCATATTGGTGTTGGTCAATATCTAAAAGGGTGGTAAATATTTTGGTAGCAAATAGTAACCGGTGGCCACTGTGCAACTGGCCATCAATTAATATCAGTACGAAAATGTTTAATGTTCTATTAGGGATTAACACTGATATCATCTCTCTATGACTTACCGTTCCCGTGATACTGACTAAAAAAGTTCGAATTTCTAGATATTTAAGCAGTCATATCTCGAGAACTATAAGTCATAAAGAGATGATATTTTGTTAATTTTTGCGAGAAAGAGAAGAGGGTGCGGATAAAAAGATTTACCTTTACATCTAGGAACAATTACAGCTATCCTTCCCGCTAGATCTCTCCATTCTTTTAAAGTTCGTTCTGGCAATGCTCTTAGAGCATTCTCAACTGTTTTATCCTGAAGATATTTACCGGACAGTGTACATTAGAAAGGTTTTGGACCTGAAATTGGTTTGTGGGCCTGAAAAGGGCCTCAGTTCTTTAATTACTGTGTATTTGCTTCACTCCCAGAGAGATAACAAAGCGTTTCCGTTAGCCGACTGTCGGCAAAGCGTGTTCAACGTATATGGCCAGAGCAAATGTTGAAAACATTCTCAAGATGGGTGCTGGTCCCTCCTTTGTTTGGACACGAATGAGGTTCGTGAACTGTACGTTTTGCTGTTTTAATGCATCTCTGATGTTATCTATGTTGGTTGTGGTTGGAACACCTTCTTCAGGAAAGCAATGCATCTCAGCAATTCTTCTCTGCAAAGCTTATTCTTCTCCGTTGTGCACTCTCCCAAATGTCACCAGCAACTGTATGTCAGACCTCCTCAGGTTCTGTTAAAACCCCGAACGAATTGCGGATATAATAAACCAATAATAGAACAAGCCAATGAGGAACGAGAATCACAACGAGCCAATCAGGATCGAGAATTAATCGCAAGTTTTAGTGAGGAGGGTAATATAAACAGGAAGCAATAAACTGGAGAAACATAAGTGAAACTTTCAGAATGGAGTTTACATTGACGAAAACAGAAAAAGGTGTACCTTGTGTATTAATGGGAGGCTTTAAGTATCGTTTCTTTCGCCAAGGAAAAAAAGGCTCAAATTGGAGGTAAGTTAATGTAGTACATAATTTTTGCATGTATATAAGCCTATAGCTTGCTAAGTTATGCAAAGCCTACATTAGTATTTTCAGTAGTCAGCTTGACCTATATTTTAGTAAGTTCTGTAAGCCTATATTAGTATTTATGCTAGTCAATAGGATCCATATATACTTTGTTAAAAGATGTAACACACTATTAGTATTAATGTCGGGAAGTTGGACCTATATTTTGTTAAGTGATGTAACCTATATTAATATTTATGCCATTCAGTTGCTTCTATACTTTGTTAAGTAATGGAAAGTTACATTAATATCCATGTCAGTCAGTTGGGTCTATATTTTGTTAAAATATGTGTCTAGTCCCTATTTTAATATTTATGCCAGGCAATTTGTCCTATACTTTCGTAAGTGAATAAGTAAGCCTGCATTAGTATTTATGTCAGTCAATTGGACCTATACTTTGTTAAAAGGTGATGGAAGATATAACATTTTTGCCAGTGAAATAGTGAATACATTTTTCTTTAAATAGTAAGTTTAGAACACGTGATACGATTTAATTATTATTTCCTTTCTTTCAGATGTACTAAGAAAAGCTGTAATGCTAGTATAACAATGGATGAAAATACAAGTGAAGTTTTAGAAAGGAAAGATATTCATAATCATTGTGAAGATGAAGATGGTGTTCAACGGCATTTTCTTAGAGAGAATTGTAAGCGACGAGCCACTGAACAATTGAACGAGAAGCCAAATAAAATTATAAGGCAGGAAGTTTCAAAATTGGAACATCATGACACACTTGATCATAAAGAAATTAAAAGATGCCGAGACGTTATTTATAAAAATCGAAGAAAGGTGACTCCTCGTCTACCCAGAAACACCGTAGAGGCTATACAGCAAATGGTTCAGAAGCAGGATGATATAGCAATTGACGGAGAAAGATTCATCTTTGTTGATGATGAAGCTAATATAATTCTTTTCACGTGTAAGAAAAATATCGAGTAAGTATAATTTCATTTATAACCATTAACTTTGAAATGAGTTTCATTTACAGCATCAAGAAGTAGAATAGGAAGTAGTTGCTTGAACAGAAAAGTTCCTTTTTCCGTCTTATTTCCAAATTATAGTAAAATAGTTTTTTTTTTTTTTTTTTTTTTTTTTGATTCTCACAAAATATATCGTAACATAGCATTTCACCTAACGATATGACACTACAGTCTTGTTTACTATTTTCTTTTCTGACACTAATCTTATTTTCTTTTCAGTTTTCTGTGTGAGTTCAGCGGGTTAGAAGTATTTGCAGATGGAACTTTCACTTATGCTCCTAAGCATTTCACACAGTTATATACAATACATGCATATAAAAATGGATATTATCTACCTCTATGTTTTGCATTTTTGCCGAAGAAAGACAAGAATACGTATGTGGCCATGTGGAAGATGATAAGAAACTTAGACAGTAGATTCGACTTGAAAATCATTTACGTTGATTTTGAAACAGCTGCTCACGAAGCCATCAAGAATGTGTTTCCAAATTGTGACATTCGTGGCTGCAGATTCCATTTGGGACAAACATGGTGGCGGAGGATTCAAGCCGACAATGATCTGCGACAAGCATATATGGATCCAAAATCTGAACTAGGTATTATTGATATTATTATGGTCTATTATTCTTTATTATTAATTTAATAATACCATGTGGACTTTGTTTTGTTATATATTAATACAGAATACAGTTGAAAATAGAATCTTATTCTGTTTGACTGAAGAATCTTAATTCAGTCACCATTCTTAAAAGCAAATAAACTGCTGTTCTAATAATGTACGAAATGAAGAAATTATAAAGCCAACAGTAAGATCCATCAATTTCACTACTTTCCCAATGCTTGCTTATTCTAACAAATTATTATTATTATTATTATTATTATTATTATTATTATTATTATTATTATTATTATTATTATTGCTTTTCTTACAGGTTCATGGATAAAGGCATTTTTTGGGTTGCCATATTTACATCCAACAGAAGTATCAGATGCCTTTACTCAACTAATATCAATGACGCCGGATGATACAGGGCATAAATTTTCCGATTACGTCCTAGAAAACTACATAGAAGACGGTTGCAAGTAAGTAGCTTCCTTTTGAATTTCATCTATAGTAGCACATGCTTCAATAACTCTTAATACTGCAAAAACTGTTGTCCTAGTTTGAACACAACATTAATGGTTGTGCTGATATGGTATTTTCTCTCAATGCAACTTAATTATAGTGAAATTTTCTTCTGTCTTCATGTAAGACGTAGATTAAAATGCAGGTTTTGATAGTTGTAAACAAATTACGGACCAAGACTATAAATATTTCTTGAATCTAGTGTTATAAATGTTTTAGTGTTTTATATAAATTGTCAATAATTGTGTGCATGAACTAAGGATCTTTTTATTTTATTAATTTTAGGTATCCACCTGTCATGTGGGCGTCTATACCATCCACGATGCGTCGGACGACAAATGGACCAGAAGCTTTTCACAGACATTATAATAGTCAATTTTACTTCCCTGCTCCTGATATTCATACGGTGATTTCTGCTTTGTTAGAGATCCAAACGGAAACTGCCATGAAAATAACGTCCATATTAAAAGGAATTTCAAAGGCCCAAAGACCAGCAGAAGTCAAAAGGAGCGAGTTTGTCATGAGGAAGTATGCTGAGTTCAGGAATTCGCAGAGAAACTATGAGAAGGCACGTATGACATTTTTAAAAGCTGTAGGATTTAAATTTCAAGCATTCAAACTGTAAAATGAAATTTTCTGTAAATAAGTATGTTGCTTTGTAAATATTAGAATGCAATAAAATATATCTCATAAAGGAATAGCTTTATACATTTCATTTCGATGCAAAATTTCACACAATTCCTTAAATCCTGTTGTTGGCAACGTCGCGGCGGAAATTTGCGCAATTTCAGCACTTTCTGCTCCTCGTTAATAAGACATAAATTACTTAGATTATCAACGATCTAATCTTTAGAAAAATTTGCGCAATGTCGTTGCATCGCCCTGAACACTTAAAGGCAATAAATAGCAAAAATATAACAAATGAGGCATTGTTTACAAAATGCTGTTTCCACACCTTTTCTTGCACGCCCGAAAATCTGGATGGGCAGTTTACATAGTCAGAATTTCGCGCAATCAAATGTCAGCACTCTACAAAACGTCTCGCAAGTACTTATTTAGCTCATTTAATGACATTTGCAGATACTACGAGGCTCACTTTCTACAGTGTCGGTGTTCACCGTCTCTAACTCATTCAATATAATTCAAACAAGTTGTAGTGAACATAGAGCGTAAAAGAACTTAAGAAAATTAAATTCTAAAAATTGTAATATTTTATCTTGGCAGCGTTCTAAAAAATAGGAATCTTTTATGACAAGTTGATCAAAGATCAAACATATATAATACTATATCAAGTCATAGATTTTGCCAAGCGGAACTAGATGACATGACTGAAGGTTAATCTTCATGCGTAGTTTTTGAGAAAACAGTTTTTTTTAATCAAAATAGTGATGCTATACAAAATAAAATTTATATAATTGCAGTTTTAATGTCCTACAATTATGCCTTTTAAGATAAGTAAGGCTATGATTAAAGCGAGTGAACGATTATGAAATAAGTGGTGGAATGTGAAAGTGGGAGGAAACGGGAGAACAACGAGAAAACCCACGTACACGTTGTCCACTACAAACTTAATTGCCCGGGATCGAATCAGTGACCCCACCACCAGAGGTGCGCACCCTACAATTGAGACACCGTGCCTTCTAATAAAATTAGTTTAACACCTTATGCCTATGCATTGTACGCTCAAGGGCACTACAAAAGATATTGCTAGAATGAGAATGCAGGGAAGTGGACAACTTCGAAAAAACCCACGAATACAATGTTCTTCACCACATATTCTAGTGGCAAGGATCGAACAAGAGACCTCTTGCAACATATATGAGCGGTTTACCAATGAGTCACCATATCTCCTGATGCTAGACGAGAACCATGCAACCTGTTAAACTGAAACTGTTGCTAAAACTAAGCGCGCGAAGTAGCTCAAGTGTTAGAGCATTGACTTCGCATTCGGGAGGTCGTGGGTTGGATTCCCGCTGCCGACCATCCTGACTGAGGTTTTCCAGGGTTTTCCTCAGTCCTTCCAGGCAAATGCTGGGATGGTACCTATTAAACAGGCCCTGGCCGATACCTTCCCAAATCCTTTCCATTGTTGTTGTTGTTATTAGATATCCAGTGTAAAATGGCCTCTGAGCTGTACCCGGTGATTGTTAAATAAATAAAATAAAAAAAATATTTCGCCATCCTGCCTTTCCAGCATAGTAACATCAAAGTATACACACAGCAATGAAATATCAAAACTATCATAAACTGCCACATTTTAATTTTTGTTAATTGTGTAATATATGCAAATACAAATCGAAAAATGAGTCAGCTGAACAAAATTATGTATTCGTTACACTTTAAAGCTTTAAAATGCAATAGATATCTTTAATTATGGTTAGATATCGAAAATACACAAATATTGGTTAACTGCTGGGTCGGAGAGTACAAAAGAAATTACTCTTTGCCAATTGCTGTCAAACAAGTAGGTTGTCTTGTTCTCATGCGAGGATTCATGAGTCGTTTTCGTCACGAGCTACAAGTTGAATGCTCCCGCTGTTACACGGAGATCATGTTCTACCACGCCTAATGAACTGGGTTCTTTGAAACAATATTTGCGGAAAATGAGAAAACAGCAGGCAGTGGCTTACTGTACATCCGTTTCCTAGGTTTCTAAGATATTAGCGATAGGCTTACACCACAAGAGTTGCCATGCATCATTTGTCCAAGTTATTAGGATCCCGTACGGAGAATTCTAAGATTGTAATATTACTACGAAGGATAACTTTTGAAAGAATGAGAATTTATATTAAATACTGGCAGATTTTATTCGTAATTAATTTAAACTTTTATGCGAATATCTGAACGAACTGGCTCCTGACCAATTGATTAACTTTAAAGGAACGGCTATACCATTTTCTATCAAAATTCCTTATGCCCGTCGTATTTTTCAAGCACCAACAAGAATTTTGAATGCAGTGGTCATGTCATTGGACATTGATCTAAAGTAGTTTTATTCTAAAATTAAATCAGTAAAAGTTAAAAAGAAGTAATCCATTCTAGCCACAAACATTGTATTATACAGGGGCGGATCCAGGATATGATCAAGGGAGGGGCTAAACCATATTTTCCGTTTTATCCAGTATAAAGCAAGACTAAAGCCCATTTTATCTAGTGTATACCTGAGCGTCAAGGGGAGGCTATAGCCCCTATGCCCCCCCTTGGATCCGCCACTGGTATTATAGTCTACATGTATTTAAAAATAATACTTAAGTGTTTTTCTGTGAGAAAAAATATAGGATCAAAATATTTTAAAAGACAATGTGTAACTAAATTAAAACAGTGCGAGGTATAAAAACACACAAAGTGCAAAAAAGTACAAAAAGTAGTTTTCGAACGCAACCTCCCATAATGTTTATGGCAAACGCGCAAAGGCACTTCTACATGTCTAGAGTTGTCCATAGACAGGGTTGCCATAATTTTTGGTCCAAAATACGAACAAGCCTTAAAATGACGATCCATCAAAGACACTGTGAACAAACAGAATAAATATTTTGAAATGTCCTACCTAAAAATCACCTTTTTAGGTTATCACACAATTGTTTACTGTAACACAAAACATTATTGGAAACTAACATTTTTTATATTTTTTTTCATTAACACGAATATATTATAGTAAATCATATCATTAGATTACGTATATTAAATCTAACCAAAAGAACCGTGGAACTGAAAAATATACCCCACTTTATTAATAGTAACTGAAATATAAGTTATATGCTGAAAAAAACATTTTTACAAATGAACAAATGAAAATACAATTCCGATTCCCGACTCGAAAATTTTGGGGCAGCTCCAAAAACTGCCAAATACGGGCATTTTCCTATTTCATGCTTTGTTCGATACGGACACGGATCCAAAAATACAAACAGTCCGTACAAAATACGGACATATGGCAACCCTATCCATAGTGGCGTGTGTACGTTCGTACCTCGAAACATTGTCCATAAGTCGAGTGAAAGATTGTCCACAATATTCATTTGTAAACCGAATTGTTCACAAAACAAGGGGCCCGTAGCGCAGGGTACACTATTCAAGCTCCGTTTCTTGACACTATTGTTAACGAGTGAAAGTTTTCGACCTTAATTATACAAATTTTCATTTAAAAACTGTGAACAAATGTAAAGACAATTTTGGAAAGCAAAAACTGGCGCCTATTTACAACAATGGATCTGATATTAATCAATCCCATGCATCTTCGGAACCAATATAAGGGAAGTTCCCCAAAGAGTACGCACTTAGTCTTTAAACACGTAACGAAGAAAAGGGAAATCACCCAGAGTGATAATTTCTATCACAAATCTTTATTCATTCCTTAAGGTCAAAATTGGAGGCAAATATAAAGACAGGGACGCAATAGTTACAACAATAGACGCATTGTTATAAAACAATGCATTTGCGTACTCTTGAAGGACTATGCCTCTAAGAGTACGCAATGTGTCCTCCAAGAGTACGCATTTGCTATGTGAGAATAATACTATTACAAGGCAGCAAACGAAGATGATATTACACAATTCAAAGAAAATTATGACAGAAATACGAAAAGAGATACAAAGTTTTTTGGTTTTGCGAGATATTGATATAAATGATGTTACAAATATAATTGTAACATCAAAAGTATTCAAATTCTTGATAATGAGGGAAACCAAATGATAGCCTACAATTAACCTAGGCCTAGATTACAAAATAAAATTGAAAATTGCAATTACAATTACAATTACAAAATAAAATTGAAAACTGCCAAATTATACCAAAGTATAGTTGACACTGCTTTTAAACTAAACAGAAACTTATATGCGCAAATAAAACAAATAGAACATCACAATAAAATTATGCATCTAAAATTTGACATTTATATGATCATTAGCAGCAGTCACTCTTAAAAATCCCGAGGCCCTCATAATTTGAACAGGCCTCATGCCACAACTTCCTGCAGACATGACACTGCACCTAAACCTCGATGATGGGTTCCGTGTACTGCTCATCACATCCAGGGCACAAGTAATTCTCCTCGGATGAAGATCGTGGTTGGTCTGAAGAAACATGGCATCTTCCTTCAGTCTTGGCATCAACTTAATCGTTAGGCCTATTCCTCTTGCAAGTTGCTTCTGTGGATGCTTCAAGTTTGCTTTTGAACGGTGGAAGCGTCATAATCTCAGACTTCTTCCCTGCTCTTTTTTATTTTCTGTACACCTGAGTGTTTAGGAAAAGGCAGACATGCTGACGATGTACTGCTCCTGGTTCACTTGGAACATCTTATGTTGTTGCACCATTCCCTTCGCTGTCAGCAGAGCACAGTTGTTGATCGATCAGTGCCGAAAGTTGGAAGTCTACTTCGCTCAAGACGTCAGGATTGAAAGGGTGGATCCCTGTAGCTTACACGAACTTCTAGCTTTCTCAATTGTTGCAATACTTCAGGTGCAATGTGGATGATGCCGGAAATGTCCCTTTGTGTTATTCTTCCCACGGGTGATCTATGGTTGTTGACCATCCATTTATCACATTCAGCTGCAAAGGCAATCTTCAGAGGACCAAACCCCTTGTCAAGGGGCTGCTGCATGTGGTTTGCATCCGGAGGAAGAGAAAGAAAAATAATGTAATTATCCCTACAATACAGCACTGCTTCCAAAGTGTAGTGTGTGGTGTGGTTATCAAAAAGTAGCAAACTTCATCATTCAGTTGGCTTCACGAGGTGAGAGACATGTTTCAACCAATCCAAAAAAAAAAAGTTCGCTGGTTATGTATCCAAAATCTGAGACCAGAGGTAAAGTTCCTTCAGGTCCATCTTCATACAACACTATTTTCATTCTATATCTGAGAAATATAATTGCTGGAGACACGTAAACTCCAGTTGGAGACATGTAACAGAGAACAGTAATTGTCTGTCCCCTCTCACTAGACAACTTTATCCATATGCCTTTTACCGATTGGCGAAAGTACTTTTGGAATTTTATTTGGGAGAGTTAAAATTCCATTTTCATCTATATTAAACATTCTATGAGAGAGAAATTGTTTGTCTTGTAACACTGCCTGAAAGTTGCTGAAGAATATCGTGTATTGAGTTTTGTTGAAGCCAATTATTCTTCCAATTCTGCATTCTCCGGTGAGCGCAATTTTATTATTCCTTTTGCAAAATGCATATATCCAATTCTTTCCGGCTTTGTTCTTCTCTCTCTTGAAGTTGTGTTGATCTGATTTCTCTCTGCATAGTCGAACGCAAGGTCCATCAGTTGTTGGCATGTGATACCGTAAAGCATGGAATCAAGGTCCCTTACGTGCTGAGCCAGTTCTTGTTCTTGCAGAGGGCTGAATGTTGGCTTTATCCGTCGTACGGACGTTGGGACAGTTCCCTGGAAAAATTTAAAAAAAGGAACTGTAGCTAAACAATAACCATTAAAAAATCATTGCAGTATGTTAGTTGACTCTTTTCCGAGGTTAGTTCGCATGCAGTAGGTTCAAATTTCTCATTTTCTGATCCTGAAACTAATCATACCCACTTTTCTGATATTTTGTCCTACTTCATTCACTTTAGGAATAGCGTAATTACACATTGGTGATTTCACATTAGTATTACTTTAGTAAGCCATATAAATCGCCGGCGATTCACATCATATCTAGGCCTACTACTTTCTCGGGCTATGCGAATCAACAGCGATGCACACTGCTAGTATTTATATTAGAGAAACCTATTCATTTTGCCTCAAAGTAACCCCGCACTGTCAGAATTGGAAAAGAATCTAACAAGGTGTTCTTCTCTGATAGTCAAATTCAATTGTCTACACAGTCCTCCAAAAGTACGGCATCACCGGTCCCCAAGAGTGCGCGCGTACTCTTGAAGGAAAGAAAATGCGTACTCTTAGAGGAATCGCACTCATTTTACAAATCGATCGCAAGTGTGCAATAGTTTCCAGATATGATGGTATTATCTGCGTTATGCCCAAACTTGATTGTCATACCTAACATTTGATACTAAGTTTAGAAACAGAATATATCTGTATTCAACTACATACACTAATTAGTGGGAACTCAATTATTACACTGGGAGTATCAAAAATTTTTACTTACCAATAAAACGTAGGGCACAGATGCTGTAAGCAGACAACTTGCGTACAACCACCTTTCACACAACGACGCTTCTGCAGGAATACAAACAAACATCGTACAGCGTTGCCAGATCTGGCAAATTGTTGATCGTACTCTTAGAGGCCGCGCGCTCTTAGAGGAACTTCCCTTACTCAGTAATGCAGTCTTAATGTCGGCAGACTTTCATTACCAGAAAGTCACAATTTATTACAATATAGGATATTTATAAAATTTTGGGTAAATTTTACAATGCCCGCTCCAGCTGGTACACTCAAACCAGAGAATACACTCAATTTTATGAAAATAGGTCAAAATTTCCCTAACCTTAAGCTAACCCGTTCCTATCCTACTTACTATACCCTGTTAAACCGGTCCTACTTATCGATGCGCAGCTTAAGCGTGTTTTGTAAAGTTTAGCCATTTTTTTTATTACAATTCGAGCATTCTTCCAAAATTAATGTAAGATAATGAATCTGTACTTTCGCTGAAGACTGTACATCTCGTTACAAAATGATCCGTTTTTTATTTTTTTATTTATTTATTTACATGCTTGTAACAGATTAGTTATATCTACTATGGTAAAAACGGCATTACATTTCAATAAAATACAACCACTGACTATCTAAAAGAAACGAAATTTTACGAAGTTCGGCCTATAATAATTAACCAGCACGATTATGATACTGGAATAGATAGTTTTACGTCCAACGTTAATGCTCAGTGGGTTAAATGCTTAATGAAAGAAATTTTAATTTAAATGGGTTGATGAAATGAAAATTTGAAGGAAAATCGAATATTCTTGAGAAAAGCCCATGAACACATTGTGGTTTACTGCAAACTAACATGATCTGGGCAAGTTTCTAGATTACTGGTCCCCCTTGCCATTGAGGTGTAATAAAGACAAAACAATCAACCCAGCTACTAACCTACATGGGAACCAATAATCTAGAACCTTTCTTATGATCTCGAATCACACCGAAGTCCCCTTATGCCAGAAGAATTCCACTTTTTACTGAAGAAATATGTAAGTTGAAGTACGTTTCTACCATATTTTAGCTCAAATAGTTATTTCTTAAATAAAAAGAGCGGGAAAACTGCTATGGTTGGAGCCATTATCTTGAAAATGAATAAGTAAACACGTTGTTGACCTGAATGTTACGACACAAGTGTTTAAAGAGTAAAAAGTGCGTTACAAAACGAAGTTTTAGAAAGAAATAAAATAACTATATGCGATGAATTAGAGAATAACATTATGTTAAATTGAAATATACGTACTTGTTATCTTTCACTGAAAAACTAGTTTCTGTGGATTCCCATATTTTCATTTTGAAAATAATGAAAAAACAGAGCAATGTCAAAATTTGGCCTTGACAGCGCTTAGTACTGAAGCACCGAGAAACAAAAATCACCTATTTTCAGAATATTTATTAGTATGTAATTTTCAATACTTGTGTTATGGCGTAATACTAGTGCTGTCAAGTTATAAAATTTTATCTGTAAGTGATATTACAAAGGCATTAAATGTCATTATAATTGCACTTTCAAAATACTAAAGCGTTTAATTAGCTAGTTGCAGTTTTTTTTCCTAAGGTTTAAGAAGGCAGATGGTGGAAACAAGTACACGATTAGAGAAAAAGTGATCGATCGACAGAGACGGCAACAGGTGCGTCTGAAGAAAATTTTCTAGGGGGGCATATTCCTGGTTGCTATATTACGTTTGGTATCCTATTATTATTATTATTATTATTTGTATTAAGAAAATCAACAAATTTAGAAATATACGTTATACAATTTCGTGAGCCAGGAGGCCGACCCCCACCTTCTGGTGCCCATGACGGCAAGGATATATATATCATAATTTAGATAATTCATCAAACAGTATCAAAACCGCTACTTATGTTAAAGTGTACAGTGATCTAAGTTAAGTAGTTCTGTTATATTAGAATCAATTTGCACGTACCATTTTCGGTTATCTTAGTTTCTCCCCCAATCTTGCACTATAAGATATCCAATGTTACTTACTTCACAAAATATGGCTGAGCGAAGATGGTTGGAAACCAAGGCAAGAGTATAATATAACCAATACATATACAAGAATAGAATAACTATTAATATAAGAATAAACCTTAACTTATTCGTTTTGAAAGAAATTAATTTATTTTTGTAACAGATAGAAAATGAGGATGCCATTTAGAATCTCTCCCAAGTCGTTTCATGGCTCCAGAACCGAGTACCTTGTTTTTGTCTAAATTGTGATAAAGGTAGAAAACAAGTCCTACGGGGCTTCTAACCCCCTTCGCTTGATGTCGCTCTATAAGCTACAATTTGTGAAGTAACACTGGAGATCTTATATGTGTAAGATTATAGAAGAAACTAAAAGATACCCATAAATTGAAAAAAAAAAAATAAATAAAATGAAAACATACCAGTTAGGGTAAAGGAGATGGATGATTAACGAAACTAAATGATTTTGAACAATTGGTGGAACGCGAATGATGGAGAAAACCCGGAAAAACCAATGGACATTATGTTCTCTACTATAAGTTCACATAGGCTGGGATCAAACCACGTACTCCTAGCACCAAAAGAGAGCGCTCTACCATTGAAAAACCGTACCCCCCTCTAGAAGATAATAAATGAATGTTGAATGGACGATATCATTGGCGGATTTGGAAGGAAGTCGTGTCCCTAAAAGTTTGTTTTATCACTACAAAATAAAGGAGAAAAGCTTATCTGAATGTATTAACTATTGTATTAGGTATTAACATCTTCCTGAAACTGTGTTTAAAAAAAACTTTAATTTCTTAGTTTGTAGCCGCCACAAAAGCATATGTAAGAGGCCAATGCGTGAGCGGGATTCGAACCCATGGCAAATCTTGCGATCATCATCCTAATGCCTTTGACTGCTCCATACCAGCCTCCTATATTCTATATAACATCATCAAACAATTAAAATGTATTAAGAATGTACACTTACCTCCTCCATAGGTCCATCAGGAACTTCGAGGTCCCCATCATCAGATGATTTGGAGACTTTAATAGCAGGGCTTGTTCCATCCTTCACTTCTTTTACGTCATCCGTACACGGTAAGGTTTCTTTACTTGATGACTTGCTGGAAATAGATTTGTCCAATTCGTTGATGGTACTTAACACGGTGGCACTTCTTGAGAAAGAATCGTTGGCCTTTTGTGATTGCAGTGCCGAGTCGCAATCTTTCGATCCAATGGAATTCAAATTATCTACAGACTTCGAGACGTTATTTTCATTTCTGTCTTTTTTATTATCGTTATTACGGCGATTTTCATACTCGTTTTCCGCTAAATTCCCATTCAACTTGGGACTACTTCCGCGGTTTGATTTGTTCCCTAAACTTTTACAATCTTCCTCACTGTTGCTTGCTGAGCGTCGAAGATTTTCCACAATTTCTTTCTCATGCTGAGCCTTTGGAATACAAACCACAAACACGCTGGCCATACTTCCTTTATTTTACCGATACGTAATGAGAATTAGAAGGGGGAGGAAAAACGTCTTTTTTTTTTAAGTACAAAGAAAGCGATAGCACATAACGTTACCTTCGTCCGATAACCGAACGCGCTTCGAAGACAACTCTTTTTTTTAGCCTGAAGGGTCCGATGTTAAGTTGTCAACTCCACAGCACTAACGTCTCAGCTGGTCGACTGGCCGCTTAAAGTAGTAGCCCAGGCTGTCAGGAACCAATGCGCACGGAACACAAACAACACACGGTGGGCGTTATCACTCACTGCTTGCATTCGCTCTTTCTCCAATATTTTCTTTCTTTTTCTTTCTTTTTTGTTTCGTTTACAGGTGAGAAAAAGAAGTAGTTACGCCATTCGTAAACGGTTTGTTCCAATACATATAACTAACTATAAACAGTTGTTTTGCCTCATTTTAATCTTGTTTCAATTATAATTCACCCTTTTTTTTATATGTTTATAAATTTATACGAAACAGATCAAAATGACCGAACTAACAGATCACTGTATTGTCGAAGAAGGGGAAAGGTGCCTGAATGATACAGGGGTCCTGATTCGATCCCAAACAATTCAATTTGTAGTTTACCAGGGGTGCCCACAAAGGGGGGCTATGACGCAAACTGCGTCATTGAAATATTGGAGGGGGGTAAAAATCTATATAAATATGTTTGAGGGGGTGTAAAAATTAATCGAAAAGATTTTTTTCATGGAAGAACACCTACGGATAGACAATTGGGGGGTGCGTCATGGACATAAGGGGGGTGGGCACCACTGAGTTTACGACACTTGTCTGTGGATTTTTCTCGTTTCCTCACACATTCCTATCCCACCAATTATTCCGTTCCATTAATCATCCATCTCCTTTATCCTAATGGACATAACCATACAACATTAAAATAATGATTATATATTTAGAAACTAGCTCAAGTGGTAGAGCGTTGGCTTCACATTCGGCAGGTCTAGGTTCGATTCCCGCTGCCGGCCATCCTGACAGGGTTTTCCTCAGTTCTACCAGGCAAATGCCAGGATGGTGCCTACTAAAAAGGTCCTGGCTCATACCTCCCCAAATCCTTTCCATTACTAGATATACAGTATAAAATGGCCTCTCAGCTGTATCCGGTGATTGTTAAATAAAAATAAATAAAAAAAATCTCCGGAACACCTTAACTTAATGAAATGAAATTCAGAAAAACAAATAAACAAAATAAAATAATTTTATTACTGAGACCTCCCTCGTTAGTATATGCTTAACGCAGATGCCTTCGTTACGGGTAAAGAAGGTTCTATTCTCGGTAGAAGCTAATGTGGTTCGGATCCTGCATTAAGTGTATTTTCACGTCTCATTTAGCAACGTGCAGAAAAGAACGTTAAACTCCAAACAACCATTCTTACAAGTTGTGGGAGGCGTCCATTACAAAGAATATTTACTACCTATACTACCTATATTTGCACACGACAACGATAATATCGGTGGTCCCACCGATAATGTCGGCGGTGAAATCGACTTCAATGTATTCAAATCGTAGCTTGCACACGCCACCGATATTATCGGCCGTTCCTCCGACACGCAGATGCTGTCGGCCAAGCCCCCGATACTGTCGGCGGTACCGCCGACACCGATTTTGTCGGAGGCAATGTTTTCTTATGATTGGATGCACACGCCACCGATAATGTCGGCCGGCCAGCGGGTTAGATGAAGAGAGTGACATGGCGCTGTGTATTTTTTGGGAATGCGGCGTAGGATCGAAACTGCGTAGCATCGAAACTGCGTACGATCGAAAAATTCAGCTCAAAACCTGTTTCGATCCTACGCAGTTTCGATCGTACGCAGTTTCGACGCTACGCAGTTTCGACCGTACGCAGTTTCGATCCTACGCAGTTGCCCTGAAATAATTTAAGTTTTAATCATGCGCTCAAAAAATATTTTTTTCTCTCTCTCTTTAATTTGTTTAACCTGTGCAGCTATAAATTAGGGTTATATTCATGGACTCCACACGACCTAAACTGCGTAGGATCGAAACTGCGTACGGTCGAAACTGCGTAGCGTCGAAACTGCGTAGGATCGAAACTGCGTACGGTCGAAACTGCGTAGCGTCGAAACTGCGTACGATCGAAACTGCGTACGGTCGAAACTGCGTAGCGTCGAAACTGCGTAGGATCGAAACCGTAGGATCCACACTGCAGGTAGGATGGACAAGTTACAGGCGTATGGATTGAGAATCAATTATGATTTGTAATGATGACTATGTCAGAAGTGTAATACTAACTTTGAAACAGCTTCGACGGAATATAATGTAAAATAGTTATGTAATATGAAGAATTTAAAGTAATGAAGAATATGATGTATAATGAATATTGAAGGATAATAATAATAATAATAATGTTTAACGAATATTTCGATTGTAAAGATATTATTTCTAAAGGCTATCAGAAAGTTAGAGAAACAAAAGTCAGATAAAGATTCATATGCTGTTCTGTGTGTACTTGTCTGCGTAATATGAATGAAAATTTATATGATTTTATGTACAGCTTAACGACCTAATCACCAGTTATTCATATGTATGTCAACAACGTTACAATATTGTACTTCGCTTTGGGAGTTTCTCATTTGTACACTGAACCTCAAATCGATTTATAATTGGAACACGTACCCGTGGGGGTAGGAGCATTTCAATGTATTCCGTTACATTTCACAAAAATATTTTTAACCGTAAAAGATTCGAAATTAAACTACTATTCAAATAGAGAATAAAATTACGAAAGTTTACAACTATTACTGGAAATCAATGCTGTCATCCATTTTGAACATTTTAAAAGAACATAGTTTCTAATGTATTGAAATTTCATTTCTTATGAATAGTTTGAAACGTTGTAAATAGTTGTAAAGAACCTGCAGAAAATTCGTCAAAATCCTCCTACAATGGGGAAGCCGTGTTAGACATGGAGTTAGTGGATGCAGATGGTGGCATTGGAAAAGTCCGGGTCTCCCGAGCACAGTGGTGATATCAGAAACCGGGCCCCAGCCATGAGGCTCCAGAAAAATGGGGTCCCGAAGTTTTGGGCGCGGGTTCTTTCTATACGCCTATTAAACATGGAATTGTATGTGGGTGGGTGGTGAAGCTTTTAAATGTTCGGGTCGTCTGAGCACAGTGTTAACGTCAGAAATTGGGCCCTTGTCTCAAAGGTCCAAAAATGGTGTCCCGAAATTTTGAGCTTGGCTTCATTATATTTTTCTTTTAAGCATGGAGTTATTGGATACATATTGTGGTGTTGGAAAGCTCCGGGACCTGAGACTCCAGAAATGAGATCCCAAAAGTTTGGGTTCAGGTCTCTTTTATTTGCCTATTTAACATGGTGTTGTACTATAGTGTTAGCGTTTGAAAGGTCGGGGTCGATTAACGAAAGCGGTAATGTCAGAAATTGGGCCCTGGCCTCGAAGCTCCAGAAAATGTGGTTCCGAAATGTTGGGCTTGAGTCCACTCTATTTCTCGTTTCAGCATGGAGTTGTTGCATACAGATGGTGACGTTGGAAAGATCCGATTCCCCTCAGCACAGTGGTGGTCAGGAACCGGGCCCCCAACATGGGGCCCCAGAAATGGAGTCCCAATGTTTTGGGCATGAGGCCCTTCTATACGCCTATTAAACATGAATTGTTGTACGAAGGTGAAAAACTTGTATCTTCGTAAAAAAAAAAAAAAAAAAAAAAAAACTTGTATCTTCCTTATAATTATTAGATAATAATCTCAGCTCCTAAACACGTATAAAAGATACCGAAGTTATATTTCAGCAAAAAACAATTACCATAAAACATCTCTTTGCATGTGTAATGACTGAAATGTATTATACTTTGCTTCCCTCCCAAATAAATAAATAAATAAATAAACGATTACAGTCGATAAGCGTAAATCTGGCAGAACCTATTTTCCGAAATCTAAAACAAATCACGCAGATTGTTTATTGCTTGTTCGCGATTGTCCACATCACATTTTCGGTTTTTCATTGTATGTAATTAACTATACCATAACAGAAATTCCCGCTACGAACAAATTACACGTTAGGTATACGCCTATGTGTCTCGTCTCGAGGACTTCCGGGCCGCAGTGGCATAGTGGCAGAGGGTTCACACATGCTGCGGGGCCCTGGTTCTATACCAACTTGCGCAAAGTGGGGTTTGTGGTGAACAAACACCGTGTGTGAGGGTTTTCTTGGAGTTTCCCTTTCCCACAACTCTTTCATTTCACCATTCCATTTATTCTCATCATCTGCGTCTCCTTTAGTCTACCCAGGATGACAGTCGGACATAAAACTTAAAGATTGCATTTTCATTTTCACATTTGGAGACCCTGTATCTGTGTTCCTTGAGTGCCCCAAATGCTAAATAATAATGGGTTGGAAGGCCCATGAAGTTTAGTACCTGGTACACTCATTATCTCAACTTGCCCAAAAAGTTAAGGGCTCACGTTAAGTTAACGCCCCAAAACTTTGATTTTCACACCTTATTAACTATATTGGCCCAAAAGATGAAATTTGTTAGCCCATCGATCTTTATCTCGACTAGCCCAGAAATTTGGGAGGCTCTGGTGAAGTTAGCCCCCAAATTTTCGGCGCCTATATCACATTAACTATGGGAGAACGAAAGCTGAAATTTGGTAGCCTATCCAGCCCGTAGACAGTACTATGTAGGCCATTCATTCTCTGGACCAGCCCAGAAACTTTGGGGGGGGGGGGGCTCACGTTAAATTAGAGCCCGAAATCTTTGGCGCGCATATCTCATTAACCCTTTCGGGACAAAATCGATTTTGGGGTTTTTGGTAGACTTTCAGTTAATGATTTATTGCCCAAACACTGTTATCCCGATTGATATCGTTTACGTCTTGTATTTTAGAAGAGGGACATGGCTATTTTTTGGTGTAAGTTAGATTGCAGTGTTGCTAACGGGAGGGATTATTGAAAAAATGTAGGAGTGAAATTTAAAAAAAAAAATCCCTAGCCGAATTTCATGATTTTTTCTAGCTGGGAACACCGAAGCCACAGGGGTTCAAGTCACCTAAAAAGAATTTTCTGGTATGTTGACAAGGTACAGTAAAAACCTGAAGTCGCTGGCTGCCATACAAAGAGAGAAAGAAAAAAACTCTCTCATAATACACATCAAATTTTGGCACTTCTTACGCGTCAGAAGCAAAAATCAGCATACATGGTGGTTCACCTCTTCCCTAATTATTCAATCGTGCTCCTCTATGGTGCGTTTTGTAGGCCAAGAATGATTCCAGACAGTTGTACGTTGGTTTGAATATAGCCAAGGACACTGAAATAATAGGGGGGAAAGGATAAACTTCCCAAATTTTTTACAAACAATTACAATTAACATTTTCTGTAGCTGGCAACATTGCTACCACTCAGAAGCAAACAATTTTAAAGTAATCTTTGGCCCACCAATAATATATTCAGCTAGTATCATGATGATATCTCTCAAATTAAGCATGTAATTTTAAAAAGTATATCATTTTTCCTAGAAAGTCACTATTATCCTTAAAATTATGTAATATGGTATACTGTAAGACCGGAATTGTAGTGTCCCCAATTATCCAAGTGAAACTTTTTATAGTGCGTTGTGTAAGTCAAGGATGAGGCTTCCAGAATCTGGTATGTTCGTTCCAATGTAGCCAATAGAAGAGAAGGAAATAAAAGGCAAATTTTAGAAGGGAAAAAAGGAAATTTTTACCAAAAAAAGTCTGGAAATAAATAGTTCTATGCCTGGAAATACTGCTAAGAGACAGATGCAACTATCTTCAAATAAACCTTAGCCCACCACTAATATATCCTGAAAGTATCATGTCGATATTGAATAAACGAAGCTAGTAATTAAAAATTAATAGATTATGGTAAATATAAAAGTGAGAAAAATCAAGGATTAGAACCTTAATACGAAAATGAAATGAAATGAAATCTTTTAGTTTCACGTCCTACGGTTATGCCGGTTAGGCTAAAGTAGACGCTGATGATGAGAAATGAATGAAATGGTGGAATGAAAAAAGTGGAAGGAAACGGGAGAACCCCGATAAAACCCACACACACGATGTTTAGAACCTAAATACGAATTTATGGTGCGCCTCCTAATTACGCAATTGCAACGATCTGTGCCCAAGTTTGTTCAGTAAGGACCGATGTTTGACTGACGTAGTTCACTTGCGCTCGGACGTATAGGTACGGAATTATAAACATAAACTTCGAAAATTGACAAATCTGAAAATACTTTATCTTCGCATTGAATTTGGACCCCTCCTCCAAAGTAAGTTCATGCGTATGGTACGTACCACCATACTACGATTTTTAATTTCAGTAAAAATCCCTTTGTTTTCTTGCCCCCAGGATAACTATATACTCTGCCAGTTAATATGTTTAAAACATTTGGAGTGATGTATCGTCATGTGTATAGATTAACCTCTTGCACACAGAGAATGTTTCTTTTCCAAGATTTAAATAAAACTGAAATGTTTTCCATTTCTATATAGAATTCAATTCACCTAAGATGTCCAAAGTTCACCTAAGATGTCCAAAATTCAATTCACCTAAGATGTCCACAACAATTTTTATGGAGGTAGTTGGAGAATACTTTATATCATAGGCCCGTAGTTAAACTCCCTCTATAAAAATTGTTGTGGAAGCACCTCAGGATTCTGACATACGCATTTTTGGATAGGGCACATACTAGTTCCTAAGTTAAGTCTTGACCCGACTGCGGTAGGTCCCATAGTTTTGGAGCTATGGACCTTTAAAATTCCTTTCTTCATGTTTTTGGCAGCCTATAACACGTAAACCGTCGCTTGTAGAGGGATAAATTCTTAAGGTCTTTTGAATTTGGCTAATCAGAGTGCTCCTTTAACCCGCGTATATTCGACGATAACCGTTCGGGATAAAATCTGCTCGCCATGTAGACCTAATTTTATTACAAAATGACGACTGTCTATTTACTTTATTTTGTAGTTCTTCCATATTCACTTTCAAATGATCGGCGCCAGTTGCCATCTAATAAAGTTGATGCGTTTGTTGCTTCTAGTACACAACCGCTTTGAAAAAGAAGCAATAAATGCATCAAATGTGGGAGATGAATTTAGAACACCAAAATGGTACATGCCTAGCACATCTTGTGCTGTTAGGGTTTCTTCAGAAACATTTTGTAAAACAATTGAAAACACATCGCGCGGTTTGTATTTTGAAATTTTGCGTATACTTGGATTTGTTTAAGTATTTCTTTCTACTGTGTTTGCCTGTAGCTTCAGTTCATAAGCCTTTATAATTAGATACCCAACATATATGGCAATCACGCAGAAAACAACACCGAAGATTCTACACTTGTGTTAACACACAGGCTGTGTGTCATTTCAACTAGCGGCATTTGACACACAACTCCAAACGGAGAGTGAGTTGTTCTAACCACTTGTTTGTGTTATATTTTAACACAATCGTGCTAACACATAGGCATGTCGTTGAAATAATACAACGATTTTTTACAGTATAGGCACTTCCAGTAGAAATACAAGGATTAAATTTGGCAAAGTTTTTAGCCTCCTGGGACTATATAGAAAATTTCCAAAAGTGAATATTTTCCATTTTTAGCAGCTTTAAAGAGACAAAAAACTGTGTAATTTAAATAGACTTTTTGGATGTACAAAATCTCATATTTTAGGTACCGTAATTGAAATCGGAATAAAAACTAGGAATTTTGGTATGTTAGTAGGTTTATGAGGCGCGAGGCCGTAGGATGAGAAATTTTGTATCTGGCGACAAATTCCCACCTACTTAAAACTAAACTGATTATATAAACATTCAATTTTGCCAATTACCAAGTTCATAAAGAAATTGAAAATCACAGCAACTGGGTAAGTAAGAAAATGCTAATCCAAATGTCAATTGAAAGAAACGGAAGTCTTTTAAGTAAATATTGGCAGCAACGCATTCTAATTTTCCAACTTGGTCAAAAGTTAGCAGGGTTGGAAAAAATACAGTTTTTTTTAAAAAAAAGAACAAAACGCGTGTTTAAAACATGAAAAAAGTGTTTAAAATGTTTTAAAGATGTTTTAAAAAACACACAAAAAAGTAAAAGTACATGTTTTAAACATTTTGAACAGTTTAAAATATTATTTTAAACATATTTCAAAATCGTGTAATCACGTATTTATTAAGACTTTTTGCTCTTTCAACCGATCTTTTCATTTATTTTATTCTCTTTAAGACTACACAGTGTTGGGTACAGAACATTTCCGTATAGATTAGTAATTTTCAACTTATTTCATATAACGACCCCTTTTATTACACCCTCTTGCCAGTGACTCTCATACAGTAAGTATTTTCTTGGATATAGTAAGCTTTTAAGGTAGATTTTAAAATTTACCAACTATAGAGGTTTCACACAATCTATCAATATACATGGCAAAACAAAAGTCCTCACCATCCTTGTGCGTTGACAACGGGTTGAGGGAGAATGATGAATCTTGGAAGTGGTCTGACACATCAGATGGTGCTATCAAGCATCATGGCGAACATCTGTGCTTAGTATTCGAAATTTCAAATGCAAATGGTGTCATGTTACATGAGGGCTAGAATTTTACCAGAAATGCTGTTGTGCGGTTATTTTAACCATAAAGAAAATCATTTCGAGTTACCGCTTCTAAAAGTTTTGTAGTTATGCCTTTAGGGGCTAAGCTAGCGTTTCGTGGAGGCGGGTGAGATTTTTGTTGCAAAATTTGATTACTACTTCATAACACTGGTGCTAATAAAATTATTTTATAATAATAGGGCTACGTTTTCGAAAAGTAATGTTTGAAGCACACTTCATATTGTGCTAACTTTATATTTTCTGCAAGTCTATGTAATTGGTTGTTTTTTGAGTCAAAAATTTATTGACGAAAGGTAATATTTGGGGCGCTCAGAGTACAATAGATCCAAATCCATTTTCAATAAACTTCAGTTTTCCTCAGCAAATGAATTCTATTTCAAATAATAATACTTCGCAGTCAAGAATCCAAAACAAATGTAACTAAAACCATGCGAAAAGGCGTGGGATAGTTTCATATGACAGCCGCTAGTAAGGGCGTCAGTGGAACAGGAGGGCAACCACCCTCATCCGCACCCTGCATTTCAGATTTTGGGGACGGTAAGACAGTTTTAGAAATCTTTTGATAAGCAAAGTCCAACAGAATAAGCCTGAGGTAATTACACCGAATAAATACGAAGAACATACAGATGATTAAAACTGGGAAGTTGCTTAGGTCCAATTTCCTGAATTTTAAGCAGGCCCGAAACTCGAAAGTAGAGCCACCTTTGAAATCCTTGGGTAAAAAAATTATACAAGAAAGCAATATAGGCCTATAGCTCCTTACGGCCAATGATCAAAATCCGTATTTATTCGGTGCAAGGACTTCAATTTTTAAATGTTGGACTTTGCTAAGCAAAATGTTTCTAAATCTGCATTACTGCCCCAAAAATCTGAAATTCAGGGTAGAAGACGGATGATTTCTAAACGAACGCCCCTATCTAGCGGCAATCATACAAAATTCTAGATTCCTTTTTTTCAGGTAGTTTTTCTTTCTTTCATCTCGGATTCGTGGTTGTGAAAATATGACATTTTACGTCGATGTATTCTTTTGGACACATTCTGCATTTATGTAACGTAATTATGCATCATTGACTATGACATTCGGAGCTTGACTTGTTAATCATTCCAACGCTGCAACATACACAATACAAGTATAATGTTAATATCTTAAATGTATGAGCAAGGAGGGGGAAGGGAAAATTAGCTCTCCTCCCCATTCCGTCAACGCCCTTGTCTAGCGGTTGTCCTATGAAACTCTAGTCCACACGCTTTCCCGTGGTTTTTGTTTCATTTATTTCATACCCTATGCTACGAAGATATTACGTTTGCTGAGCAAAAGTGAACCTTTCTGAAAATGAACTTGGGTCCCTTGTGCTCTAAATGTTGAGTTGAAGCCAAATTTATCCTGCACCCCAAGTTTGTTCGAAACATATAAAATTAGTTTGTTTAGTTTGATTGATTACATCTTGCATCAGTAGCAAGGCTATATTAGACAGGGCTTTTTGTTTAAAGTGGGATCTGACCCACTAATTTTGAAATTTTACGTGGGATCGCAGTCAAAATCTATACAGCAAATTCCGACGCCTCGTGTCTCTATCCTCAGAAATTAATGTTAAAAGACTGAATATTGCACCCTGTAGCGTGGTACATACATACAAACAAACAAATTGAGATCAAATTGTCCCAGACCTTGACGTTCAGCACTAACGTTATAATAAGTATCACACTTGGTTAGTTACGTGATCGACTGCCATACTTTGCGTTTCTCACCTGGTCTCTTCATACAAGCTATGCCAAGTTGTAAAGTTTCAAAGAAAATTTAGAACTGTGGTGGGGAAGAGGTACGAAATAAAATTTTCATAATATAATGAAAAAGATATTGTTGATACAAAATTAGTTGTTACCTGAAGTTTCCAGTTGCATCTCAGCCACACCACTGACGTTAGATTCATCAGAAGCAATTTTCGGATCAACATTTTTACCATTTGTTTGGGTTTCCATTTTTACCAAGCATTGCATTTTTTATAATGATTTTCGTTCTTGGAACTAAACCACCCATTTCTTTCTTACACGTTTTGTGACAAACTCGTTTGATCGTTTACTTACCTGATTGAGTTTGAGTTACTCTAATAAATTTGTATCAAATCATGTCCTTCTTTTCTTCACGCATAATCCATGTTAAACGATTCCATGTTGTACGGAGACAGAACTAACATGTACTGTACAAACGAATGCTTGCGATATTTTAATTTCAGAACCTCAACGTCGCAATGAATACAACACAACAGTTTGTTTCCGTGATAATTATTTTATTTATTTTTTAATATCAGTTCTATAAGTAGTCCAACCTTCGACTACGACACTTTCTCGCAAGTTAACTGAGAAGCATTTAAACAATACAATATACGTTAAAAATAAGGGGGAAAAGAGACAAAATAAATTGTAGATCACCACATTGACCTGCTGTAGCCACGAGAAATCAAACCATTCACATGGGAAGAAAATAGTCTTCTGATTGGGGAGCACTTTTGGACAGTTCTCTTGCTCTGGAAGATTTCTTTTTTTTACGAACATAAAATAAAATGCAAATAAACATATGTTTAAGACAAGTCTTCAAAATAAACGTGTTTAAAACAAAATGTTTAAAAAGATAAACAAAATTTGTTTTAAACAAAATCAATTGTTAAAAAAAAGTTTTAATCATTTGTTTTAAATATTTTGTTTTAAACAAAACAACCCTGATAGTTAGTAAATTTGGGACGAAGCCCAAACTAGCAAAAACTTGAACTAATTACATGAACCTTCGATTGTGCCACCTGCAAAGTCTATAAAAGAAGTGACAATTCACAGCAACTAGGTAACTAAGAAAATGTTAAGCTAAGTCAATTGAACTTAACGGCAATCTTCTGAACAAGGAATTTGCCAACTTGATCAGAAGTAGTGGCTTTTGGGGGGAGGATTCTCCTTTCTCCCTGCTGAGACAAGACTTAGCTTTTTTGGTCCTCCTGAATAAGTCATAGTCCCCCAAGAAAACCTTCCTGGGTACACCCCTGTATGATTATTTAATTATATTTGTCACTATTTTATTTCTCAGTTTCGTATCTATGCACTTTCGATCGTACGCAGTTTCGACCGTACGCAGTTTCGATCCTACGCAGTTTCGACGCTACGCAGTTTCGATCGTACGCAGATTCGATCGTACGCAGTTTCGACGCTACGCAGTTTCGACCGTACGCAGTTTCGATCCTACGCAGTTTCGACGCTACGCAGTTTCGGTCGTATACAGTTTTGATCCTACTCCGATTTTTCCCTATATAACTTCAAAAAAATACTATTACTTAATATTCTGTGATTATAAAATAATTGTTTTTTTATTGTTCGATCATAAGACCTTATCTGTTTTCGATCCTACGCCGGTTTTAGTTTCGATCGTACGCAGTTTCGATCGTACGCAGTTTCGATCGTACGCAGTTTCGGTCGTACGCAGTTTCGATCGTACGCAGTTTCGATGCTACGCAGTTTCGATCCTACGCATGTAACCCTATTTTTTTTCTTTGGAATTTTGTTGTTTCCATTTTTTCTATTACAATTGTATAATATTATTATTATCTTGTCCTATAAACAACTTTGGAACAGCTTATTATTTTTTTACAGTCTCTGTTTTGGAGTAGCTAATTCCCTTTATTAAATAAATATAAAATGTGGGAAGTCTGAAGAGTACTGATTTCCCTCTAAATAGTTATCAAATAGAATATAGGAAATTTACATAACCAATTTCCGTTGATTATTTTCTACTCCCTTTTTTTCTTTCTCTCTCTCTCTCTTTGATTGTATCTTTTTAAATCTACTAATGCATTTAAGTTTTATTATATTCTGGAAATTAATTCAAGCGTAATTTTCAAAGTTTGATACTCTGTGAACATAAGCATATGGAAAAATCCTGATTATTATTACTTTCTTTTATTTACATCAGAATTGTGTGCACACAATTTTCCCGGTCTCATTCGATAAGCAATGATTGAATAGAATATTTGTTGACAAGTAGAATTATTATTATTATTATTATTTTGAAACGAACCTAAGATAATCAAACGTTATTTTCAAAGCTCCCGAGGACAAGTGACTCATTTGGCATTCTCTTGATTGTGATCTCAAAAACAGGGATGTGACTCCACGCTTCACTTGTCGCACATCTTTTCTCTAACTTCCAACGCTACCCCTATTTTTTAAAAGAATTTGTGGAATGGCAAATGGAAACAAAGACCAGAGCTATGTATGCGAGTTTTCCCTCTCCCCTTTGTACCGGGATCGACCATCTGATAGAGTTCTCCAGTTTAGCTATAGTGAGTGGGTGAAAAGGTTGTGTATTCTTGTGTTCTTACCTTTCTAGTTTTGCTTACAATTTTAGAGATGGCAAAAATTTTTCCGTATGATATTTTAACCCTTATCGAACTTATGGAATGCAGACCTTGCATATGGGATAAGACAACAGACTCTTTTAAGGACAAAATTGAAAAGCAAAAAGCATGGCGAGAAGTTTATGCACGCCTTGCCGAGGATTTTGAAGTTAAAATTCTATTCATTATTGAAGATGATCTCTCCACTGAAACGGTACCGATTGAAAGAAGCACAGGTTTTGTTGCCAGAGCTGACAAATTATTAAATATAATGCGTTTATATTCTTCACAGGAAAGCTTCGTTAGAAATCCCTTGAAGAAAGTTATTCTATCAATCGTTTCAGAGTTCTATATTCAAATAGGACTTCTTCGCACAAAACATGAAATAATTGTGAAAAATCGCCTATTCAGGCTCGGATCAAGGCAGAAGTTTGGAGGGTGTTACTCGAAGTTTAGGAGTGACACCCCCTATCGGGGGGTCTGGCGGAATCCCTGACTGGATAAAACGCTTGTTTGTATAATTGTTCGTCAGAGTTAAAGCCCGTCGACGGGAAAAAAACGTTCTTTTCCATTGAAAGTGATATTCTAGAAATTATTACCATAACGTATACCCACTCTTGAATATTTTAAAATCTTTTCAATAATAATAATAATAATAATAATAATAATAATAATAATAATAATAATAATAATAATAATAGACATCTTATTGCAACTGCCAACATTTCTATGGGTGGAATACAGGGTCTCATTTCTGTATGCTGGCGCTGAATATGGTTTCCAATTCTTTCTATTAAAAAATCAAAAGTTTGTGTGGACATGCGATAGTAATTAAAAAATTTTGCATCGTCTTCGCGTAATTTCTCATATAGTGTATAAAAAGCACCTTCTACATAACGCACAGTCAATAATGGATGAACCCAAAGCTTTCGCGATCTACATTTCCTGTTTCTACGTCGTAAGTACAACAAGGCAAGAAGATATCTCTTGTTGATAGCTGGACTCATCTCTCTTTCACGTCCTGTCCAATACTAGTCTCAGCGCCGACATTATCGGCCACGTGTGCAAACTATCGCCGACACCGATATTGTCGGGGCTTCCACCGATATTGTCGGCGACGTGTGCAAAGTACGCCGACACCGACACCGATATTATCGGGGCTTCCACCGATATTATCGTTGCCGTGTGCAAACGCGGAATATTACGAAATCTAAGCAGGAATCATAAGACGTCATTAATATTGAACGTTCAAGCATATAGCATGGGCATGTCGGACAAGAATGCAGAGATGGAATGAGTCAGTTGGTCTTGGGTCAAGATTTGTAAGTGGGTCGTGGGTCAAAAGGTCGTGACTCACTGCGACCCACCAGCCATTGTGACCCACTACGAACCCCCGCCCCACTCTGCTCAGTGCATTGTATATACATAGCATCTTCTGAACACCCTTGAATTTATCTACGTTTTATTTCCAAGGTCTCCATTTTTTCCTTGGGGGGCCGCGGTGGCTCAGTGGTAGTGTGTTCACTTCTGGTGCTTGGGGTCCCGGGTTCGATGCCAGCCCCCACCAAGTGAATTTTGTGGTGGACAAACACCGTGTGCGTGGGTTTCCTCGGGGTTCTCTCGTTTCCTCCCACTTTCTTAATTCTACCATTTCATTCATTACTGATCGTCACCGTCTCCTTTAGCCTAACCAGCATAACCGTGGGACGTAAAACTCAAAGATTTCATTTCATTTCATTTCCGAAATGAATTTTGCTTTCAGCTAGTATGTATCATTTGTGACTCTTTTATATAGACATGTATAATGTATTATATACATTCTTTTAAATAGATAATTTGTCACGAAAAACAAGCTTTACACAGACGTGTTTAAAGGAAAACTTACTTCCCATAAGCTCTATAATTAACACTACTCAAGATTTCAGCAGATTAGTTATACACGGTTTCCTTACTCTTTCATTACCATAGGCACCAAAATTTACCATCTGCGGCTGCGAATAGAGAGCTTCTTTAATAAAGAAAGTAAATGTTATTATTATTATTATTATTATTTAACTCCGGTTTAGCCATTGTTAGCATGCATGACCTCGAAGTGTATGGTTCATGGATCTATGCTCGCTGGAAGCACTAACATTTTGTGGTATTGACCTAGCATCATGAGACAATTGCCTAGGTACGTGGATTAAGAGGTAGCGAACTTTGATGCAGAAAAACAGAAATAATGGCGTCTGAAATCGATGTGCTGGCCACTCGTCACCCAGTTGAACGTGAGCCATCTGATAGAGCACTTACCTATGATGTGTCGGGTTCCTAGTTCGATACCCGACCAAGTAAGCTTATGTTGGACATCATCGTGTCCTTGGATTTCCTCGGAGTACTCCGGTTTCCTTCCACTTTATCATTCCACCAATGCGTCCACCATCATCATCGTCTCCGTTTGCCTAAAAGGCGTAATCCTGGGACGTTAAAATAAAAAAAAAGAAAATCATTTTCCCTGAAATTGCTAATGTTGGAAAGAAAATAAATTAGACCAATTTGAAAAGAGCAGAAAATGTCCTATCAAATAGAGATTTTAGATTATTCCCAGTATTCACAATTCTCCAGAAATGATAGTTTCACTTTTATCGGAATATTGAAATACTTTTAAGATTGATGGCCAACATAAATCTCCAAATGATGTTTTCATTATAACACGTTGATGTTTTTGAAATCTAACGAACCACGTCATGCAGTTTCTTCCTATCGTCCAATACAGATCACCTTAGCTTTTAGTAAAATACTGTATCCTCGTCTCCTGCCTCCACCTTCCTCTCTCCGAACGTAATCTCATCCCACTCCACCAACGAGGGAGCCCCCAATTTAGTATCAATGACTAACTCTTTCGCCTTACCATTGACATAACCAATCAATTTAATTCTTCCCAACCATCTTGGCTAGTTCTCTTTGACTTAGGAGAAGTATTTTACAAAGTTTGCCATCTTGGTTTCATCTATAAACTTTTCCTTCCATCTTCCTTTCTGCTATATCTGCTTTATTTTTCATTTTCTTACGTGGCGCCTTAGCCATATTTCCATCAAAAATTACTTATCACATCCCATTCTTCTTCACTTCGGTTCCCAATCATCATCACTCTCTCCTCTTCTCTATCTCCTTTATTTTGCTGACTTTCCACCTCTTCGTCCCCACGTAACTCTCTATCAGTATGCTAACGATACGACGTTCTGCTGTCCATTCAACAGATTAACCGTACATCACAAACAGCTGTCAATGTCTTTCTCTCTTGGTGTAGACACTGGCACCTGAAGCTCAACGCCGATAAAACGCAAACCATTTTTTCCCACCCGCCCGGAAAACAATTCGAAATCTGGCTAATTTCCAAGTTCATGTCGACCATCTTCCATTACAACTATAATATGCAGTGACTTATCTTGGCGTTCCCTTTCCCCAACACCTTAAATGGTCACCTCATCTAAAGATTATCTGTACGAAAGGTTATAATAGACTCAACCTCCTGCCGTTTGGGGCCTTAATACCCACACTCTCCTTACTGCATATGAAATGTTATTAAGTCCCATCGTTACTTACGACTTTCTTGCCAGGATCTCGGCCGGCCCACTATTCTTATCGATTGCAAATCCTGGAACGACATAACCTTTATCTTGTTTTTTGCATTCGTTTTTCTAGTCCCACCCGAGACCTATTCAAACACCCATTCCGTACATTGTCTATCACTTGGAAACGTTGCGTCTCTCAACGTTTTCACTCCAGTCATCCGCTCTTTTCGATACAATCCACCAGTGCGCTCTCATTAGCTCCACACTCAAATCTGTCACATTTCCCTCCCGCATCTGTTCATACTCTACCACTACTTGGGAGGCATGGTGGCTCAGTGGTAGAGCGTTCAATTGTAGTGATTGGTATCTATGGTTCGATCCCAGCTCGCGGTAAGTGGGCTTTTTAGTGGCCAAACGCCGTGTTCGTGGGTTTTCTCGGGATTCTCCCTTTTCATTCATTCCACTGTAATATGCCATTACAGTCTAATGTGATGATGTTTTAATAGGAGGGTGCCCGAAATTTTTTGCACCGACTGTACTTGACGTTTAACAAAAAATTTCTGGCTGTTCATATAATTCGTAATATTGTTCGTTATTCTATTTCAAATTAACATGGAAAATTGTAAAAAAAAAAATTATTAGGAATTATAGTTTTGGGAGTCAATACCTTTATTTATATTTTAAATTAGTTATAAGTCTTGTATATGGATGTGTAAATGGATTATTACAATTCTTACGGTGTCAGTGCTATCTGAAAACATAGGTCCACTATTGGACGGAACTTTTCAGATTAAATAACCAATCTAAAATTCGACAGAATTTTCAGGACCACCCTTCACCTCTCTTTTAGATACCTAGGTCCTTCTAAAATCTAGTTTAATCCAGATTTTACCAAATTTTATTCGTTTCAAAGCCCCACCGCCAAAATGCTTTGTTTTGATTGGAGGATAAACCCACGCTATGATATTAGGGCGCGATTATTCCCATTCCCTGCAAGAATTTCACTGAAGACGCCAGATTCGGATCTCCTAGCTCAGAAAGTCGAAAATGAGCTAGAAAAGCTGCAAATAAAGGTAACATTTGGATTTTATTAACATGTAAAATCGCTGGAGGTCTCAAGGAGCCATAGAACTATTAAATTTTCAGAACAAAACTGGACTAAAAAGCTGAAATAGTAAGTGCAATATAGTGACGCCATGATTTCATCTACCGATCGCTATGGACAGGATTCAGAAGTAGTGTGATTTCCGTTTTTCTTTTCCTAAAACCGGTTCTGAAGATCAGTGTTTCCCCTGATATTTTCACCTTCCAATTTTCCTGCTAATTGAGGGTTATAAGACCTGTCCATGTATAGATTTGTTTATGTAGGTAGCGAGTGATTCTTTTTTTTAACATATATGGCGGTATTTAATTTCTTTATAGTTAGGATAGTAATCATAATGCACGTGTAAATTTACAGTAAGGGCTCCTATCTGACTCCCAAATTGGGAGTACGGCTTCCAGCGGAATGAGTTGAACATGTAGTTTGTTCCGGGTTCCTGCCCCTTCAGGGCAGGGGTCCTATTGTTAGTCAACACTTCGATATGTCCCCTCGGGGCATTGATTAAACAGGTCGATTTTAAGAATGTGATTTTAGTAAATACAAGGGCCAGTTGGCCCTGTTCCTTTCTTTCCCTTTCCTTTCGAGCCGATTTAAAATGGTAAAATCTGAATGTTGTCTGTGAATATTTATTACTATAACATGTATTAATGATAGTGATGATTGGTGTGTATTGGCATGATGTGTCTTGTAGTTTAAGTAGTATGTGTATATTTGTAATGTAGTATCAGTGGTAGTGGTAGTTAAGTGATGAAAGAGTGTGTGAGATAATTAAATATGGACAGTGTAGTATTTGCTATGCGATAATTTTTTTTATTCCGTCATTAAGTGAACTCATACACAATATTTAAAAGTGAACGTAATATAGTACAATAATTCCGTGTACAAGGTCACATTCAGTTGTTCAAGGGTTGATTATATCGTCGCTAGCCTCTAGTGTCAAAAGTCAGTACTAACCGCCATTCGTATGTCGATGTTCTTAGTGATTTAGTTTCCATGAAATTGACCTTTCTTTTCGAAATAAAACCTAGAAGGTATAATTCACAGCCCATATGGATGTACAGTTAGGTCAAGTGACCCAAAATTAATATATCCTGAAAATTACAACATTCTGCTTAGTCTAGAAATAGAAATATTTAAGTAAATAAACAATACGTAATTTTTTAACAGAAGTCGGGCGATATGATGCTAGTTCTTCGCTTTGAAATTATATTAAATGTTCATTTCTTTCTTCGTGGCTGCAGAATTTCATTGTTGCTGCAGAATTTCGTAAACATTAAATATTATCGCAGATAATTCTATTTTCAGTGAACCTACGTAGGATTTTTTTCTTTCGTTCTTAATAAAGCTACCAGGTATTACATAGTATTGTGTGTGTGGTGAAAGAGTCTTGAGTTCGAGTGAGGTTGTCGTGCGGTGATCGGAATGGGGAATGTTTGTAGTGATTATAGATTTTAAAGTGTTATGATGAAATGTGTATATAGGCTGGGTGTAGATAGAGGAGACAGGGTGTTTGTAAAATATAGCGTCGTAGTAAATGAAAAAGATGATGATATGAATATTATATGAATATTAATATGAATATGAATATGAAGTATATGAATATTGTAGTAAATGAATATAGAAGATAGGACACCCATATAGTTAAATATATATAGTAGCCCAGTGAATACTTCGCCGCGTGTTGATATATAGATATTGAATAGATACGTGTAGCTACAAACATCTCGGGTTCTGACCCCTGCACCATAATATCACGCGGACCGGAGGGCGATATATAGTCGGACTATGGTAATACTTTGTAGTTTAATGGGTTATAGTAATAATCAACCATAGTAATACCATCTGATAGAATGGGTAGCATCATATAATCGCTGACTAGACATATTGAATAATAAATTATGAAAAGACAGTAGTAGTTATACAACAGGGCTGTAGTGAATTATATTTTCTGGTCGGTTTTAAAAATAGAATATCCTGCTCCTTGAGATTTTTTTTTCCTTCACGTCACCTACTCGGGCTGACAGGGTTACAGAATCAAAACAATTAGTTATTAAAATTTATTATCCCGTACCCGGGCATCGACCTCTCCCCCCTTGAGTACTTTCGTTTTCTTTTCTTAGTTTCCAAACTAGATAGTGATGGAAATTAATCGATGCCTCAGAATTTAGCGCATTCTGCGAAGGGGAGCTATCGGTGAGGTTTGGCCATAGAAATCACCGATCCAAAATTCAGTTTATTTAATTTTTTTTCTATTTTGGCAAATCACTAATTAGGGATATCTTAGCTATTACTCTAGTTTCATTACTGTCCTTGAACCTTCTTAGTTCTTCTGAGGGGTCGAATATTTTTTTTCCTCACTTAGAGATTTCAAAATTGGGGACGCAGTTACCTGGTCCCTTCCCCCTCTCCTTTTATCCTGCTGGTCTGGGCCGGATACGGGGCTCGGATTTCAATCTTACAAACAAACTCTTGTGGGATTGGGATCTGATGGACACAGAACTTGCATCCTTGGCAGCAGGGCCTCCCTCCTAGTTTACGTATTTAAGTAAACTACCCTCTTTCGGCATATGTGAATATTTTTGGCTATGAGTTGTTATATATTTAAATTCGATCACTCTTCTGTGTAGTGAGTAGTACTTTAATCTTTCTCCTTTCGTTGGCGCCGCTTTATCTCTCTTGTCTCTTTCTTCCTTCTTACTTCGAGATTTTTTTTTAATTTCAACCCCCCCCCCCCCGATTTTGAACTTGTCGCTTACGATTTATTTAACATACAACTCTGAACTGAAATTACCAGCTGAGACGTTGCAAGACACGATTCATGGATAAAGTAGATAGTGATTGGGTCCTCCATCACATTTTGACCTATCGCCGAAATGAACAAAGACTTCATATTTGACGACACTTCAATTACGTTCTTTCACCGTCGTCCCCTTAAGTTTTTTTTTAAATCCATTGGTCACTTTCCTTTTCTGTTTTGGTTTTCGATTACCTTGTAGTTAACCTGGGCCCAGAAATTGTATTTTGGTTTATCTAGTTATATCTTTAGAAATGCTCTGTGTTACGTGCCTGCCTCACAAAGTTTTTTTTAAAATTATTTAAGCACTAATTGTATATATGAAAGTTAAAATTTATAGATGCGCGGTATCAGGTAAAATCATTTTTTTCTCAAATGTAATGTCGGAAGTCATTTGTTTTCTTGGACAATGTTTGCAACCTTTTCAAAAATTATTGTTGGGGTGATTAATTTAAATGTGTGCGCATTTATAATAAATATATATATATATATAGAGAGAGAGAAATGAATACGTCGAAATGTATATGTACTTAGTATGTGAATATGATTTTAAAGTAAAAGTATGATATTAAATGTATTATATGAATATATGTGAGAGCGCTCGTGTCTGTCCCCCCCAAAACGTGTATTGGTTGCTATAGTTTACCAGTAAGTTTTCCGACAAATATAAGAATGTAGATTTTGTCAAGAATACCGCCGTGCACTCAAGTAATTTTCCTTTTCTTCTGAATAGATGTAAATGATAACCTATGTAATTATTTAATGGCATGTATTAAAAAGTAACGGCAGGTCTAAACGTAACCCACATCATGATGAATATTATCCCTGAACTACCAATCTAAAACCATTGTGGAAAGTGCACCTTGAATCCTTCTCACCTGCATATGTATCCTGTGACTTGACCAGTTTTTTTTCCTCAATTTAAACCATCACACTCCGTACACCTGTGGAAGATCGTTTTAAATCCGAACCATGTATACATATATACAAAAGTGATCTAAAGGAAAGGTCTCATGACATGTCCCAGTGTTGAACAAATAACTTGAAATTATCCAATTAATAAGTTTGGAAATGGACTGTCTAAGAGGAGAAACATCCTCTGGCGAAAGTGATTTTTTCGAAATCCCTAGATGGGTATAAACATCGCAGTGTGCGAGTGCAGATATAAACTGGTAAGAGTTACAAACTAAATATAGTCGATGAATGGTTTTTGTAAACCAATAGTTATATATATATATATATATATATATATATATATATATATATATATATATATATATATATATATATATATATATATATATATAAACACAAACTAAGTTAAATGGAGCGAAATGTTTTTGGACACTACGAGTAGTGCGTGCTTTGTGATTTGAACGCTCAGAATTATTAATATTTTATTGCTCAATGTGAGGTAGAGACTCATATAAGTTTTAATACACCTAAAAGTTTTTTTTCTTTTTCTTTCTCTCCTCTTTGTCCATTTTTTTAAAAGTGAAATAAGTGTCTCCTTTGCGTATGTCGCAAATCATAATTTTGCTTTAGCATGCCTAAGATATAATACATGTAATTATTTTTTTTTCTTTCCATTTGTCAATATGATTGAATATATAAAAATTTACTAAAATATAACACTATGTACTCTATTAATATATAACCAAGAACTTGTGCTTTTAAGATTTTCTTTCTAATTATTTTTTCCTCTTCACTATGAATGTAATAAACTATTTGTATCTTTGTAGTTAGTTGGTTTCCTTTAAACATATATACACTGCCCTGAGTGAGTGAGCGTGTGAATGCATGATAGATTTAATTTAAGTAATTTTAGTGATATCTTTTGTCATATTAACATCTGTAATATATGTGTCATGTTTTAATATATGTGTTAAGGTAAATAACCTAGGTCATGAAGGACCGCTACTAATGGTTTAAATCGGCTCTAGGAGTGAAACGGAAATAGCAGGATAAGCCTAAATACGACATCTTTCTTCCAGAAAGTTGAGACTCTTATTGATACGATACATAAATTTATATTGAGTTTATAAGTTTGATTTTTTTTCCTTTCTTTCCTGGCTAATTCATATGTGTGGTCGATCCTAGAGAACAGAGTTCAGATGCTGGATGGTTATCAATCACCGGTTGGAATAACAGTACAAAGAATGATTTCACTTTCCTCATTTCCAGGTCTAGGTCTGGGCAACCCCACGATCCTGGTGCCTGGAGCTAGGTCTGGGTGGTATGAGGGAACATGTGTCTATTCCGAAGCATTCCAAATTTGATTAGTGGTTAATAACATTTAGAATGATTCATCTTTCAACGACTTTCCCGACCTTTTACTACATTTCCAGAATTATCCAGTAATCTGTTTCTTATTACAATACCCTATTTCTTTTTCTTTCTTCTTTTTCTACCTCCTTCTTTTACCCTTCTACTTTCTTCTCTTTCTTTTCTATTTCTGAATGAAAGAAAACGGAGTCATGACTGAGAGTAGTCGCTATTGGCACGGTCAATAAGTTGTTTCGATGAGTTTTCTTCGGGAGTCCGATATGGGATAATTAACAATGAGATGAGTATGCATTGAGGGACGAACAATAACAAGAAAGTTTATTGGAATTTACTTTATTGGAGAATAATCTGGATTTCAATTAGTAGGTGATGTTTCGTAATCGCCCTCGTTCAAAGAGAATAAATTTTAGCGACTCCTCTACATTGCTCTTTTCTTCGTTTACTACTACATACTTTTTTTACGTTTTCTTTCAATTGGCGACCGTGACAGGACAGTTACCATGGAAACAATTGTTTTCCCTGGTAATGGATCTGAAATTATTTATTAAACACTGTTTAGGATCGAGCACATATTGACTTGGCCACAAAAGGTGAATAATTAAAAAAGGTCACAGTGAGATTAAATAATTATAGTCATTGGCTGTTCTGCTATCTTTGTCTCTCTCTGTAGAAAGGGGGAAATGAAGGAATTTGTCAAAGTGAATTCTAAAATTTGAAAATGCTGGAAGTTGACCCAAGGAGGGAATTAGATAGGAGTCCTTAATTTATGAACAGTACCTGAATAATAAGTATTGTTAGTCTATAAGTATATAATTGCATGTGTTTATATTGTGTCTTTTTTGTATGGAAGCTATGGCAACCAATAGAGAAGTTGTATCACACGAGAACGCGGAAGTCTCATGTACACAATGTACATTAGAAAGTAATGAGAAAAGAGCTCGCGTCTCCCGTAGGCTAGTGAGGTGTCACGAGTGTGGGCTGAAATGGATTCATTTCAGTTGTATCAATTTAGAGGATACTGCTGAAAATGCAGAAAAGGTCCGGGCTGGTGAGATAATTAAATACTGTAAAGAATGTGAGGGGAAGCTCTACCAGTCGCGTGAACCCATGAGTTTATCCTCTGAGAAAGAAAATGAACATCCCGATTCAGACGGGGAGCGAGGGTATAGTACCCCGAAGAACCGAGGCCAAATATCTCCAGTGGAGATATCTGACCTCGATGACGATGAATGAAATGGGGATTCAATTGGTGATAAAACCAAAGAAGAGCAAAGGAAGACTGTGTCATCTAATAATGACGCTCTCCTCCTTTCATTGCAACAAATGCTACAAAAAATAGATGAGAAAATAGATAATAATAGCCTGGAGATGAGACGTGAAATAAACGAAAATAGCCTGAAGATGAGACGCGAAATAAATGAAAAATTTGACACCTCGAAACGAGAAACCGAATCTCGATTCGAGGTACTAACCCAGAAAATCGACAACATATGTTCGGACTTTGCTTCCTCAATAACCACATTGAGGGAGCAAACGTCTACTGAAATTGATTTGGTCAGATGCGAGGCTCAGCAATCCCTAAAGCAACTTCAGCAGGAGACTGAGGGTAAATTTGATCATGTAAATTCTGGATTTGAACAAATAGATACCAAATTGCATAAGATCAACAATAAACTAGAAACACAGCAGGCCGAAATTGATAGTTTAAAGTCAACCTTGTCAGATTTATCACTGGAAACCAAATTGGAAGTAACTGACCAAAAAATTTCGAAAATTCAGAACGAAATAGTAAATATTCAAAAAGAAATAACGAAACCTAGTCGCGAAAAATCAGAGGTAACCTATCCTTTCCCCGGTAGCGATTCCTCAGAAATATTACCTGCTATAACAACTACCTGTAGCGCAGGAAAAGAAAATTTAATGTCAGTTGATGCACGGGATATTGCGACGCACTACCCCATGCATCGGTCAGAACTAAAGTCGTGGTTCAATTCCAATAGTGTGCCGAATCAGTCGAGTGTTGTGACGACTACGGTCACTAGCGTGAGTGCTCCCTCCTTACATGGAGGTATACAATCACATAGCGTGTTGCCGGGAAGAGGAGATGGGTACCATTCTGAGTCGTTGTTCACGGGTGCGATTGGTCCGGGGATGGAGCCCAACATATTTAATACGACCAATAGAATCCCTTTTAATTATATGGGTAATTATAACACCGCTACGACGTCGTCGGTGGCAAATCCGGTGACTACTCCGATTGTGCAGGATAATCTGTTAATTCCCAGTAACTATTCCCCTGCTTATATTAGCATGAGTTCCAAGGTTTCACTGAGGGACATCGAACGTTTTCCCACGTTTGATGGGAATATCACTAATGGACAGCCTCGTGTTTTCCTGCGTAGATTGCAGCAGTGCTTAGAAATGTATCGGCTGACCGATAGAGAACGTTTGCAAATAGTTGAGAAACTTTTAATTGCAGCATCAGGCGCGTGGTTTGCTTCTATTAAATATAGAATCCATACGTTTGACGATTTCCTGATCCTTTTTAAGGAAGAATACTGCAATGAACATATAGAGAGGCTTCAGAAACGCAACCTCCAATCTTTAAGATATGATCGAGCCAAGTATGGGTCCCTTTTGGACTATGCTTGGAAGATCATAGAATTGTACTACCAGATCGCAGAAAATCCATCGCAAGCCGAACTAGTAGACATCATAGTGAACGCTCTTCCACCAGATGAGTCGCGGGCTATTGCTTCCCACTTGTGCCAAACGGTGCGAGAAGTTACGTCACGCCTAGCTGCCCTGTGTGGGAAAGAAACTGGAGGCCCACCAAAGAGGTATTTCGCCCGACAAGCAAAAGTTGTGAAACCCGTGAAAAGCAAGGCAACGGCTAGTTGCCAAACGGACTTTCTGAGTTACACCCAAGCTGGATCTCGTTATCCGAGTGGGTGTGGCTCGGAAAGCAATCAATAGAATGGTCGACGTCTGTACCGTAACCGACCGATGTTTAACAATCGCCGGGGTTATCGCCCCTATGACCGCACAATAGGGGAATCGAACCCGAATAGGGACGATAATAGGAGGAACTTTAACGGGGCGTACCGGAGAAGAGAAAACGGTAATGGTCAAAGCGGTAATGTTACTAATAACAGTGCAAATAGATCTCAGAATTCTGCCCCTTCGCCAATACAAACTAATGGCGGAAATGGAATTCTAGCGAATCGAGGGATTGATAGTCGCGAAACCGCTGTCAAATCGACAAACTAATTCCGCAACTACCTGGTGAAATGGGGGAGGATAGTTGCGGGCAAATATACCCCATTATTTTGAAAAATCAGAATGACCACGAATATAAATCTAATTTGTGGACACAAAATTCATTATTTCGGGACTCGTTACAATTTGTTATAAAATTTGTCATAGATGAGGAACCCTTTGCTTCAAGTGAAGAACGCTATTTTTCTACCTCTCCCAGCCTAAGAGGAAGTATCGGCGGCGTTGAACTTGTCGCTACAATAGAAAGTGGCTCGGAGCTCTGCCTAATGGACTGGGAGGTGTGGAAAAAATTAAAGCAACGGTTTCCATCCGCTAAATTGAGACCATACACGGGCCTTACACTTGGCGCTTTTGCTGGGAAAGAGAGTTTTTCGGTTCAGGGCGTTCAAAATTTTAATCTAAACATACAGAATCATATATTCGAAATAGCCATTTTCGTCATAAAGTATTTGCGAACGGACCTAATACTGGGATGCCCGTTTCTAGACAAATTTCATTGTATCATTGACCGGGAAAAGAAAGAGATTAGAATGAAAGATAGTTTAGGAAACACTGTTATCGTTCCTACAGATCGACCGAACATAATGCTAGTGAAATTACCAGTAGAAGAGATTGCAATCGGTGAATCAGGATGGCCGGTGGTGGATCAACCTATGCTTGACCCCAGTTTAAATTGTCAAGCTGCCTGTGCAGTGACACCTCTCCACAAGGGAGGGGTTAACAGGGGAGATCAGCTGGATCCACTCCTGGGCACCGAATGCAATGTCTCGGAACAAGATATTGATTCATATATTGTTACTCGGGATGACTTACCATCACCGATTAAATCAGGTCTTCGGAAATTATTAATAAAGCAACCGTTCGCTTTTCTCTGAGTACCCACGCCGCGTTAACGCGCCTCCCTATAAAATACAATTGAAGGATGAAAAACCAGTTGTTGGACCATGTTATTCCGTTCCTCAGGCTATACAACCTGAGTTTGAAGCAGAGTTGAATAAATGGTTACGGTTGGGAATAGCAATAGAACAAATGTCTCCATATCGAAACCCTATTCATGTCGTCCGGAAGGCCTCTGGCGGTGTACGTCCAGTTTTAGATCTGAGGGCTACTAACTCAAAAATTATATCTCCACAGGTGCAGGTAGAACCTATCATGAGTTACTACACCGTCTTTCGCAGGCAATTGTGGTTTTCGTCCTTTGACGCGTCAAGTGCATATTACGGGATCAGTTTTACACCAAGACTCTTACCAATGCACCAGTTTTGGTGTACAAGGGAAGACAATATTGCCTACTGTTCTGCCACAGGGCTGAAAAGTAGTCCTGCTGTATTTCAATCTGTAATGACCAAAACTTTTTAATGACTCAACCCGTTCTTTTGTTGTTTTGTACTTAGACGATGTTCTAGTAAAATCAACTACTGAAGAAGAGCATTTTGGTTCATTTAGAGAGAACTTTTCGAAATCTTTAAACAAGCAAATTTTTCATTAAATTTCAAAAATGTAAGTTCTTTGCACGGGAGATCAAATTTTTAGGACATATAATTAGTGGCAGACAATAAGGGTTGACCTCGACTCAATGAGCCAATTCGTTGTTTTCCAGTACGAAATCCAAGAAAGCATTAACAGAAGTTTTTAGGGCTCATAGGATGGAGGCGAGAAATTCATCCCAAACTTTTTCCGGTCTACTGCTAATCTATATCAACTCCTGAAAAGGATCAGAAATTCGTACTGGATAACGAAGCCTTGGAGACTTTCAATAAACTGAGAACTCTTCTTAGTAATCCACCTGCATGATAGTCAGCCAGATTTCTCCTTGCCTTTTCACATCCATAGAGATGCGTGCATGAAAATTTAGGCTGGCCCTTGCACAATATCCTTCAGATAAAGATAATCCTAACGTCATTGGATATGCCAGTCGACGGGTGAAACCCTATGAGTTGTCTCTTTCAATATCTCAGCTGGAACTCCTGTCAGTCCTGTTCCTTTGTAAACATTTTGAGCAGAAAAATTATTGAAAAATTGCGCTGTATTACACAATCTAAAAGGTGAAAGTATCGGAACTCACAATTTCCAGAATCTTAAGCTTTTCAACTGTACCGAGGACAAAAAACGGGAACTTCTATCTCAATACCCAAAGTAAATGTTACACTAACTCATTTGAGTGCATGAGAGTATGAGTGAGTAGTTAGTTTATTAGTATTAATACATGTTAATTCTATTCAACAAAATTTTGTTATTCAAACAAAATTTTTCTTAACGACGCCGGGGAACTGTAATATGCCATTACAGTCTAATGTGATGATGTTTTAATAGGAGGGTGCCCGAAATTTTTTGCACCGACTGTACTTGACGTTTAACAAAAAATTTCTGGCTGTTCATATAATTCGTAATATTGTTCGTTATTCTATTTCAAATTAACATGGAAAATTGTAAAAAAAAATTATTAGGAATTATAGTTTTGGGAGTCAATACCTTTATTTATATTTTAAATTAGTTATAAGTCTTGTATATGGATGTGTAAATGGATTATTACAATTCTTGCGGTGTCAGTGCTATCTGAAAACATAGGTCCACTATTGGACGGAACTTTTCAGATTAAATAACCAATCTAAAATTCGACAGAATTTTCAGGACCACCCTTCACCTCTCTTTTAGATACCTAGGTCCTTCTAAAATCTAGTTTAATCCAGATTTTACCAAATTTTATTCGTTTCAAAGCCCCACCGCCAAAATGCTTTGTTTTGATTGGAGGATAAACCCACGCTATGATATTAGGGCGCGATTATTCCCATTCCCTGCAAGAATTTCACTGAAGACGCCAGATTCGGATCTCCTAGCTCAGAAAGTCGAAAATGAGCTAGAAAAGCTGCAAATAAAGGTAACATTTGGATTTTATTAACATGTAAAATCGCTGGAGGTCTCAAGGAGCCATAGAACTATTAAATTTTCAGAACAAAACTGGACTAAAAAGCTGAAATAGTAAGTGCAATATAGTGACGCCATGATTTCATCTACCGATCGCTATGGACAGGATTCAGAAGTAGTGTGATTTCCGTTTTTCTTTTCCTAAAACCGGTTCTGAAGATCAGTGTTTCCCCTGATATTTTCACCTTCCAATTTTCCTGCTAATTGAGGGTTATAAGACCTGTCCATGTATAGATTTGTTTATGTAGGTAGCGAGTGATTCTTTTTTTTAACATATATGGCGGTATTTAATTTCTTTATAGTTAGGATAGTAATCATAATGCACGTGTAAATTTACAGTAAGGGCTCCTATCTGACTCCCAAATTGGGAGTACGGCTTCCAGCGGAATGAGTTGAACATGTAGTTTGTTCCGGGTTCCTGCCCCTTCAGGGCAGGGGTCCTATTGTTAGTCAACACTTCGATATGTCCCCTCGGGGCATTGATTAAACAGGTCGATTTTAAGAATGTGATTTTAGTAAATACAAGGGCCAGTTGGCCCTGTTCCTTTCTTTCCCTTTCCTTTCGAGCCGATTTAAAATGGTAAAATCTGAATGTTGTCTGTGAATATTTATTACTATAACATGTATTAATGATAGTGATGATTGGTGTGTATTGGCATGATGTGTCTTGTAGTTTAAGTAGTATGTGTATATTTGTAATGTAGTATCAGTGGTAGTGGTAGTTAAGTGATGAAAGAGTGTGTGAGATAATTAAATATGGACAGTGTAGTATTTGCTATGCGATAATTTTTTTTATTCCGTCATTAAGTGAACTCATACACAATATTTAAAAGTGAACGTAATATAGTACAATAATTCCGTGTACAAGGTCACATTCAGTTGTTCAAGGGTTGATTATATCGTCGCTAGCCTCTAGTGTCAAAAGTCAGTACTAACCGCCATTCGTATGTCGATGTTCTTAGTGATTTAGTTTCCATGAAATTGACCTTTCTTTTCGAAATAAAACCTAGAAGGTATAATTCACAGCCCATATGGATGTACAGTTAGGTCAAGTGACCCAAAATTAATATATCCTGAAAATTACAACATTCTGCTTAGTCTAGAAATAGAAATATTTAAGTAAATAAACAATACGTAATTTTTTAACAGAAGTCGGGCGATATGATGCTAGTTCTTCGCTTTGAAATTATATTAAATGTTCATTTCTTTCTTCGTGGCTGCAGAATTTCATTGTTGCTGCAGAATTTCGTAAACATTAAATATTATCGCAGATAATTCTATTTTCAGTGAACCTACGTAGGATTTTTTTCTTTCGTTCTTAATAAAGCTACCAGGTATTACATAGTATTGTGTGTGTGGTGAAAGAGTCTTGAGTTCGAGTGAGGTTGTCGTGCGGTGATCGGAATGGGGAATGTTTGTAGTGATTATAGATTTTAAAGTGTTATGATGAAATGTGTATATAGGCTGGGTGTAGATAGAGGAGACAGGGTGTTTGTAAAATATAGCGTCGTAGTAAATGAAAAAGATGATGATATGAATATTATATGAATATTAATATGAATATGAATATGAAGTATATGAATATTGTAGTAAATGAATATAGAAGATAGGACACCCATATAGTTAAATATATATAGTAGCCCAGTGAATACTTCGCCGCGTGTTGATATATAGATATTGAATAGATACGTGTAGCTACAAACATCTCGGGTTCTGACCCCTGCACCATAATATCACGCGGACCGGAGGGCGATATATAGTCGGACTATGGTAATACTTTGTAGTTTAATGGGTTATAGTAATAATCAACCATAGTAATACCATCTGATAGAATGGGTAGCATCATATAATCGCTGAGTAGACATATTGAATAATAAATTATGAAAAGACAGTAGTAGTTATACAACAGGGCTGTAGTGAATTATATTTTCTGGTCGGTTTTAAAAATAGAATATCCTGCTCCTTGAGATTTTTTTTCCTTCACGTCACCTACTCGGGCTGACAGGGTTACAGAATCAAAACAATTAGTTATTAAAATTTATTATCCCGTACCCGGGCATCGACCTCTCCCCCCTTGAGTACTTTCGTTTTCTTTTCTTAGTTTCCAAACTAGATAGTGATGGAAATTAATCGATGCCTCAGAATTTAGCGCATTCTGCGAAGGGGAGCTATCGGTGAGGTTTGGCCATAGAAATCACCGATCCAAAATTCAGTTTATTTAATTTTTTTTCTATTTTGGCAAATCACTAATTAGGGATATCTTAGCTATTACTCTAGTTTCATTACTGTCCTTGAACCTTCTTAGTTCTTCTGAGGGGTCGAATATTTTTTTCCTCACTTAGAGATTTCAAAATTGGGGACGCAGTTACCTGGTCCCTTCCCCCTCTCCTTTTATCCTGCTGGTCTGGGCCGGATACGGGGCTCGGATTTCAATCTTACAAACAAACTCTTGTGGGATTGGGATCTGATGGACACAGAACTTGCATCCTTGGCAGCAGGGCCTCCCTCCTAGTTTACGTATTTAAGTAAACTACCCTCTTTCGGCATATGTGAATATTTTTGGCTATGAGTTGTTATATATTTAAATTCGATCACTCTTCTGTGTAGTGAGTAGTACTTTAATCTTTCTCCTTTCGTTGGCGCCGCTTTATCTCTCTTGTCTCTTTCTTCCTTCTTACTTCGAGATATTTTTTTAATTTCAACCCCCCCCCCCCCGATTTTGAACTTGTCGCTTACGATTTATTTAACATACAACTCTGAACTGAAATTACCAGCTGAGACGTTGCAAGACACGATTCATGGATAAAGTAGATAGTGATTGGGTCCTCCATCACATTTTGACCTATCGCCGAAATGAACAAAGACTTCATATTTGACGACACTTCAATTACGTTCTTTCACCGTCGTCCCCTTAAGTTTTTTTTTAAATCCATTGGTCACTTTCCTTTTCTGTTTTGGTTTTCGATTACCTTGTAGTTAACCTGGGCCCAGAAATTGTATTTTGGTTTATCTAGTTATATCTTTAGAAATGCTCTGTGTTACGTGCCTGCCTCACAAAGTTTTTTTTAAAATTATTTAAGCACTAATTGAATATATGAAAGTTAAAATTTATAGATGCGCGGTATCAGGTAAAATGATTTTTTTTTTCAAATGTAATGTCGGAAGTCATTTGTTTTCTTGGACAATGTTTGCAACCTTTTCAAAAATTATTGTTGGGGTGATTAATTTAAATGTGTGCGCATTTATAATAAATATATATATATATAGAGAGAGAGAGAAATGAATACGTCGAAATGTATATGTACTTAGTATGTGAATATGATTTTAAAGTAAAAGTATGATATTAAATGTATTATATGAATATATGTGAGAGCGCTCGTGTCTGTCCCCCCAAAACGTGTATTGGTTGCTATAGTTTACCAGTAAGTCAAAAGTCAGTACTAAGTCGGACCCCTGCACCATAATATCACGCGGACCGGAGGGCGATATATAGTCGGACTATGGTAATACTTTGTAGTTTAATGGGTTATAGTAATAATCAACCATAGTAATACCATCTGATAGAATGGGTAGCATCATATAATCGCTGAGTAGACATATTGAATAATAAATTATGAAAAAACAGTAGTAGTTATACAAGAGGGCTGTAGTGAATTATATTTTCTGGTCGGTTTTAAAAATAGAATATCCTACTCCTTGAGATTTTTTTTCCTTCACGTCACCTACTCGGGCTAGCTTACAATGTTTATAGAGGCGACAGCGCTGACAGGGTTACAGAATCAAAACAATTAGTTATTAAAATTTATTATCCCGTACCCGGGCATCGACCTCTCCCCCCTTGAGTACTTTCGTTTTCTTTTCTTAGTTTCCAAACTAGATAGTGATGGAAATTAATCGATGCCTCAGAATTTAGCGTATTCTGCGAAGGGGAGCTATCGGTGAGGTTTGGCCATAGAAATCACCGATCCAAAATTCAGTTTATTTAATTTTTTTTCTATTTTGGCAAATCACTAATTAGGGATATCTTAGCTATTACTCTAGTTTCATTACTGTCCTTGAACCTTCTTAGTTCTTCTGAGGGGTCGAATATGTTTTTTCCTTACTTAGAGATTTCAAAATTGGGGACGCAGTTACCTGGTCCCTTCCCCCTCTCCTTTTATCCTGCTGGTCTGGGCCGGATACGGGGCTCGGATTTCAATCTTACAAACAAACTCTTGTGGGATTGGGATCTGATGGACACAGAACTTGCATCCTTGGCAGCAGGGCCTCCCTCCTAGTTTACGTATTTAAGTAAACTACCCTCTTTCGGCATATGTGAATATTTTTGGCTATGAGTTGTTATATATTTAAATTCGATCACTCTTCTGTGTAGTGAGTAGTACTTTAATCTTTCTCCTTTCGTTGGCGCCGCTTTATCTCTCTTGTCTCTTTCTTCCTTCTTACTTCGAGATATTTTTTTAATTTCAACCCCCCCCCCCCGATTTTGAACTTGTCGCTTACGATTTATTTAACGTACAACTCTGAACTGAAATTACCAGCTGAGACGTTGCAAGACACGATTCATGGATAAAGTAGATAGTGATTGGGTCCTCCATCACATTTTGACCTATCGCCGAAATGAACAAAGACTTCATATTTGACGACACTTCAATTACGTTCTTTCACCGTCGTCCCCTTAAGTTTTTTTTAAATCCATTGGTCACTTTCCTTTTCTGTTTTGGTTTTCGATTACCTTGTAGTTAACCTGGGCCCAGAAATTGTATTTTGGTTTATCTAGTTATATCTTTAGAAATGCTCTGTGTTACGTGCCTGCCTCACAAAGTTTTTTTTTAAAATTATTTAAGCACTAATTGAATATATGAAAGTTAAAATTTATAGATGCGCGGTATCAGGTAAAATCATTTTTTTTTCAAATGTAATGTCGGAAGTCATTTGTTTTCTTGGACAATGTTTGCAACCTTTTCAAAAATTATTGTTGGGGTGATTAATTTAAATGTGTGCGCATTTATAATAAATATATATATATATAGAGAGAGAGAAATGAATACGTCGAAATGTATACGTACTTAGTATGTGAATATGATTTTAAAGTAAAAGTATGATATTAAATGTATTATATGAATATATGTGAGAGCGCTCGTGTCTGTCCCCCCCCCAAAACGTGTATTGGTTGCTATAGTTTACCAGTAAGTTTTCCGACAAATATAAGAATGTAGATTTTTTCAAGAATACCGCCGTGCACTCAAGTAATTTTCCTTTTCTTCTGAATAGATGTAAATGATAACCTATGTAATTATTTAATGGCATGTATTAAAAAGTAACGGCAGGTCTAAACGTAACCCACATCATGATGAATATTATCCCTGAACTACCAATCTAAAACCATTGTGGAAAGTGCACCTTGAATCCTTCTCACCTGCATATGTATCTTGTGACTTGACCAGTTTTTTTTCCTCAATTTAAACCATCACACTCCGTACACCTGTGGAAGATCGTTTTAAATCCGAACCATGTATACATATATACAAAAGTGATCTAAAGGAAAGGTCTCATGACGTGTCCCAGTGTTGAACAAATAACTTGAAATTATCCAATTAATAAGTTTGGAAATGGACTGTCTAAGAGGAGAAACATCCTCTGGCGAAAGTGATTTTTTCGAAATCCCTAGATGGGTATAAACATCGCAGTGTGCGAGTGCAGATATAAACTGGTAAGAGTTACAAACTAAATATAGTCGATGAATGGTTTTTGTAAACCAATAGTTATATATATATATATATATATATATATATATATATATATATATATATATATATAAACACAAACTAAGTTAAATGGAGCGAAATGTTTTTGGACACTACGAGTAGTGCGTGATTTGTGATTTGAACGCTCAGAATTATTAATATTTTATTGCTCAATGTGAGGTAGAGACTCATATAAGTTTTAATACACCTAAAAGTTTTTTTTCTTTTTCTTTCTCTCCTCTTTGTCCATTTTTTTAAAAGTGAAATAAGTGTCTCCTTTGCGTATGTCGCAAATCATAATTTTGCTTTAGCATGCCTAAGATATAATACATGTAATTATTTTTTTTTCTTTCCATTTGTCAATATGATTGAATATATAAAAATTTACTAAAATATAACACTATGTACTCTATTAATATATAACCAAGAACTTGTGCTTTTAAGATTTTCTTTCTAATTATTTTTTCCTCTTCACTATGAATGTAATAAACTATTTGTATCTTTGTAGTTAGTTGGTTTCCTTTAAACATATATACAATGTCCTGAGTGAGTGAGCGTGAGAATGCATGATAGATTTAATTTAAGTAATTTTAGTGATATCCTTTGTCATATTAACATCTGTAATATATGTGTCATGTTTTAATATGTGTTAAGGTAAATAACCTAGGTCATGAAGGACCGCTACTAATGGTTTAAATCGGCTCTAGGAGTGAAACATAAATAGCAAGATGAGCCTAAATACGACATCTTTCTTCCAGGAAGTTGAGACTCTTATTGATACGATACATAAATTTATATTGAGTTTATAAGTTTGATTTTTTTTTTCCTTTCTTTCTTGGCTAATTCATATGTGTGGTCGATCCTAGAGAACAGAGTTCAGATGCTGGATGGTTATCAATCACCGGTTGGAATAACAGTACAAAGAATGATTTCACTTTCCTCATTTCCAGGTCTAGGTCTGGGCAACCCCACGATCCTGGTGCCTGGAGCTAGGTCTGGGTGGTATGAGGGAACATGTGTCTATTCCGAAGCATTCCAAAATTGATTAGTCGTTAATAACATTTAGAATGATTCATCTTTCAACGACTTTCCCGACCTTTTACTACATTTCCGGAATTATCCAGTAATCTGTTTCTTATTACAATACCCTATTTCTTTTTCTTTCTTCTTTTTCTACCTCCTTCTTTTACCCTTCTACTTTCTTCTCTTTCTTTTCTATTTCTGAATGAAAGAAAACGGAGTCATGACTGAGAGTAGTCGCTATTGGCACGGTCAATAAGTTGTTTCGATGAGTTTTCTTCGGGAGTCCGATATGGGATAATTAACAATGAGATGAGTATGCATTGAGGGACGAACAATAAGAAGAAAGTTTATTGGAATTTACTTTATTGGAGAATAATCTGGATTTCAATTAGTAGGTGATGTTTCGTAATCGCCCTCGTTCAAAGAGAATAAATTTTAGCGACTCCTCTACATTGCTCTTTTCTTCGTTTACTACTACATACTTTTTTTTTTACGTTTTCTTTCACCACCATTACATTAATTTCTCATCATCACTGTCTTCTTTAGTCTGGCCGGCATAAATGTGGGACGTAAACCTTCAAGATTTTATTTCATTTTTTCTACCATGACTTCCTCCCCTACATCCCTTATCTCACCCTCATTGATTACTTTATCATGGGCACAGCCGCACCATGCGTCGCATCATTTGCACAGTCATCCTACTATTCTGCCAAAGCTTCCCACTATCTTAATCAGATTTGGAGTTACTCCCGGGTCAGAAGATAACATGCATTTTATTTCACTAACTCAACCCATTGATGTGACGTCTAGCGCATCTTGCTCCTTCCATCTCTCCCCACTAATGATTATGGTTAATGGTCGTAATGTCTACAAACCACACTGTAATTATCTCACCATTTTGTTGGATGAAACAATTCCCCCATCACTTATAATTTTGTTATGTAAACCATAGGTTTCAATAAAGTTCTAACTGACTATGGCCTGTGGAACCCGAAGGTCCAATGCCACGTTCACAAAAGCTTCCCATTGACTTCTATCCTTGGTCAACTGGATCCAGTTTACTTACAAGGGAACATTTTATATTGATAGTAGCATTGCCCAATCAAACAATGCACAATCGATAGAGAAGTGAAGAATTATGAAATATCCTAAATTTTACGGGCGGACACCCAGAAACACAGGAGATACAGAGGAAAGAAGGATCTAGAATCATGTGAAGATAGCAATGCAAAAGATACACTGACACAGAAGAAACTTCAAGATGAACTTCAAATGTAATCAAAATGACATTTACACAACAGTATAGTAAGCAAGTATTGTACCCATAGACATGTTCAATAACACCATATGTAATGCAGTGTTGCCAACTGAGCACAAAATGAAGTTTTGTTAAATGACACAGAAAACAAATTATAACTTCTAGAAAATCTAATTATGAGTAGAACCATACCTATGACATCTTGATGTACAGTGTTACCAACGTTTGAGAATAGATCATATGAATTTCTTTATGAATCTTGGATATAGAAGACTACATACAGTACACGATTCGAACTAGTTAAAACCAAAATATGGGACCACAAACAAGAATATGATCGCTGAAGTATGAAAATAATGGGCGAAGCACAGTGTCGAAGCAGTTTTACCCAAATGGAAAATCAGAATAGTATCAAACACAACACACAAAACTTCATATAGGAACTAATATAGACCTATCTTCAAACGTTAGCAACACTGTACATCAAGACTTCACAGATGTGGTTCTACTCATAATTAGATTTGCTAGATGTTATAATTTGTGTTCCGTGCCATTTAACAAAACTTGATTTTCTGTGCAGTTGGCAACACTGCATTACATATGATGTTATTGAGCATGTCTGTTGGTACGATATTTGGTTACACTACTGTTGTGCAAATATCACTTTGATTACTTTAGGATAACGGCATTTTGAAGTTATTTCTGTGTCAGTGTATATTTGGCATTGCTATCTTCACATGCTTCTAGGTTCTTCTTTCCACTGTATCTCCTGTGTTTCTGGGTGTCGGCCCGTAAAACTTTGGATTTCTCATATTTCTTCACTCCTCTATTGATTGTGTATTGTTTGATTGGGCTATGCTACTATCAATATAAGATGTTCCCTTGTTAATATTCGTATTTCTGCGAGATCCATCTAAATATTGTCCTCCCATCTGCACCTAGGTCTCCCTAATGGTCGTTTTCCGATTGGTCTTCTAGTTAAGACTTTGAAAGCGTTCCCACTTTCTTCCATCTTGGCTATATGATCTGCCCACCTGAGCCTCCTAAATTTGATGACCCTAACAATGTTTGGTAAACCGTATAAATTATGTAGTTCCTCGTTATGAAGTTTCCGCAATCCCTCATTCTCTTTTCTCTTGGGTCAGAATATTTGTCTCTGGATCTTGTTCCCAAATACTTTCAGTCTACGTTCTTGCCTCAGAGTAAGTGACCATGTATCGCAACCATATAGAACAACAGGCATGATTATCGTTAAAAAAAAAAAAAAAAAAAAAAAAAAGTTTATACGTATTGAAAAAATAAAACGTTTTGAAAATAAATTTAAATGCAATTTTATTCAGTGTTAACCTAAGAATCTCTGAGGAAGACCTCTAAACGTGCCATCCCCTCCGATACGACCTTGGTAAGCCGTAAATTTGTTTACTCCATTAGTTTATTTTTATTATAGAAAAATTGAGACAAAAGAAATGCAGATGAGAATGAGTTACGTATATAGTATTATATTCTTCTGTTTTCAACTGCAGAACTTTATGTTCTGATTCTGTTTAAAGCGTTGAAGTTGTCTTGTCTTATGACTATTATCAGTCAAATAGGTCGGTGCACCAGCTCACTAGTCATATGTGCTACAAATGCTAAATGGTCAAATGTGTACCTCAAACAGAGGATTTAGGATTCAAAAGCAAAATAGTTTAAAATACAGGACACAATCAGGAAAAATAGACAGAAGTCAGGAAAATAGTCAAAGTCAGGGAAAGGTCAAAATCTGGAAAGAAGTTCAGAGAGAGAAGGAGGGCGAAAAGCCAAGATGAACAGGGCAAAAAATTAAGGGTAAGTGGGAAGTGTAAAATGAAAAAGAAGGGGATGTATGTACGTGTAAATGAAACAGAAAGTGTAAGTGTAGTGTAGGTGTATAGCAAGGCCCACTTAACCCTCTTCCTCACGGAGCACCACCAGACACGAGGCACCTACTATAACAGCCACTGCCGAACTCCAGCGTTGAAGTTAGTCTACAACAGCTATTGACACTACACGTTCATTTTTTTAACGTTGTGAGACCGCAGTTTCCGCTACCCTTCTGTCTACACACAGAGTAGGCCATGACGTTCGTAGCTCTGTTGTGAACTCGGTGCGATGATGGAATGCATGTAGACAAGGAGGAAAGCAAGAGGGGAATCTATTTAAAATTTAAAAGAAATGTCTGGTGATTGTAATGTTACAGAAAGGAAACCAACAGAGTAATAATATAATATTCTAAATGTTGTGAAATATCTTAAGGAACAATTAACAACGTACAATATTTAGTGGTCCACGTGCTCTTGTGAATTGCATAAGTCGACGCCGCTCCATGTACGTGATAACAGAATGCATTAGGTTAAAGCATTGCATACGTTGTTTCCTGCTGCATAAAATCCTGTGGACGGCCATACTGGAAAATATTGCAATTATTACAAGTGTTCTGCAATAAATATAATGTTTGCATTGCTTCACGGAAAAAACTGAGGTCTATGCAGAGTTGATTTTAGCGTCAGGTACAGGGGTGTAGCCAAGGGGGGGCCCATCGGGGCCCGGCCCCCCCAAATCGTTTCCTGGCCCCCCAAATGACCAGCTTTTAAAACATCATAGTAAAATTACCTCGCTTCATTCATTTAAAAGTAACAAAGTTTATTGACAATTAATAATTTATGGTAAAATAGTAATGAGAAATATTGTTTTTTTCCATACCGATCGAAAAATGGTATAGTATCTCTTCCTTATACCGATCGAAAAATATACTACTTTTTTTGTGACAGCAGATTACACAATTTACTGCGATTTATATTTGACAGTATGAAGACAAACGTTTGAACAAGGTGCTACAAATACAGCCGTAAAACAAAGGTACTAAACTGATTTGTAAGCACAGTATATTTTTATATGCTTTAACAAGTGTTTTAAAATACACGTGTACATAGAGGATGGAAAATTTGGTGAGAAACAATGCTTTTATTCAATTTGGATTTCATTCGCTCTCTTTTATTTCTACTCAATGTAATAAAATAATTGTTTTTTTTTTTTTTTTTTTTTTTTTTTTTTAGTCATGAATAATAAATATTTTTGTCAGGAAACCGTAAAGAAATTAAGTGAAATTTCAAAGAAAATCAATCTTGTGTAGATAGGTTCTGTATACAAGGTCTTAAATTTAAATATAAAGATAACCAAGAAAAGTTTTGTTGCTTTTTCACCCACCACCTTCGAACATTGATATGTCACCTAACCTGGAAGATCAAAAATAGTCCCCATCAGCATCGACGACCTTCTGAAAACGTTCTGGAAGGCCATGGAATCCATCCCGGTAGAACTTGGTGGGCCGTGAAACGAAGAAAGTATCAGGTGCATTTTGGACTTTAACTAGGGATTTGAACTGGCGTCCTCTAAGGTGATTGTTCAAAGAATGGAACAGGTGATAATCGGACGGTGCAATACCCGAAGAATATAGTGGTTGCAATATTGTTTCCCATCCAAGGCGGAAAATGGTGTCCTGAATCATCTTAGCCACGTGGGACTTAGCGTTGTCCCGTAAACGAGGACCCATTTGCAATTCAGAAGTGATGGCTCCAGGGTTTTGAGTTTTTGTTGAGCACAGTTCAACTGCTGACACTACACAGTTGCATTGATACTTTGACCAGCTGGTAGCAGTTCCCGATGCACGATGCACCAAACACACAGAAGGACCTTCTTCTGGTACAGTGCTGGTTTCTGCTGTTTTGAAATCGGTTCATGGGATGCTAACCAATGATGACGGCGCCGTGGAGCTTCGTATAGGACCCACCTTTTATCACATGTCAACACCCTGTCCAGAAATGGCTCCGAAACAGTAAATAAACACAGGCGACTGCCGCGTTGCCTTCTGGCCTGGAGTCAAAATATGAGAGACCCATCGACCCAACTTGTAGTGCTTCACAAGTTGATGGATGTGCTGCCGAATGGTTTCTCCACACACTGAATTGTAGTCCCAGTTCCTCTTTGTACATGTGTTGGTCTTCTGGCACGTGGTGTTTTCGGGTGTTTCGTCGTCGTCCTTAAACTCGTTAAACCATCGCTGCAATGCCCGAGGCGTCACGACACCCTCACCAAAGGCCTGGCATATCTTCTCTCCCGCTACAGCGACGTTTGACCTCCATTTGAACTCGTTCAGCATACATGCTCTTATGACGCTCGGTGGATGTCCCATGTTCCCTCTGTCTTTACGCAAGTTCACGATGTGTCTGAATTGCCACAACCAGGTAGTATGTTGGATATACCCACACCAACAACTGACGTTGGCCTTATCTCCACTCGCATCCAACTCACGGTGTGAGGTTCAATTGAACACAGACTTCCACGAAAAGGGACAGAACTTTCTTGGTTACCTTTATAGATATACACAAAAGTATAGCGTTAGGTCCCGGGCAGTAGTTCTTGATTAAGCATAATAAAAACTATCTTGAATATAATTTATGGATAATAATAATAATAATAATAATAATAATAATAATAATAATAATAATAATAATAATAATAATAATAATAAGAAGAAGAAGAAGAAGAAGAAGAAGAAGAAGAAGAAGAAGCTAAAGTAGTGTTTTTAGTTTTCCTTAAGAAAACCAAAATTTTCCTTTGTTTCAGGCCTCAAAAACACTAGCAGCAACATTTTTTTGGCTTTGTACATTGTAGCTGGCCCCCCCTCAAAAACGACGGCCCCCCCTACACAAACCTGCTGGCTACACCCCTGGTCAGGTATTTAGGATTTGGGATTTAAGATTTAGATTTCTGGGCGTTCGGCATCTATGGACATTTAGCCCGTCACGTATGAGGGATAACGGCATTCGGCGAATACACTATGCGATGAAAGGGAAGGAAGAGTGGATTGGGAAAGGAAGGGAACGTCCTGGGACCTAGAAATGAGGTATATACCACCCCGGTATTTGCCTGGTGTGAATGAGAGAAACACAGGAAAACCTCATTCAGAATAACTGGACTGAAAAAGCTTTTTACACTTTTTCGACCGAGTGCCCCCACCGGGAATCGAACCCGGGACCGCGATTTTAGCGTTGTTTTTAGAGTTTGAGTAACACGTGATCTTAACTTCCGTATTTAGAAAACACGTTAGTCAAGTTTGCAATGGTTTATATCCAGGATGGTAAAAGTGAGGGGGAACGCGGAAGAAAGCCGATCCCCCACTACTAGAAAATTATAATATGCAAAGACAGGCACGGGGAACGGCGTCACGTCGTGCATCCTCCTAACTTTTACCCCAGACACAACTTCTCCGTTGGGTTGTTCAACCACATCAGGAGAGATCAAAGTAAGAATTATGTCCTTTTTGGATACATATCGTCCAGTGGTGGATCCAAAAATTAAAAGCTAGGGGGACAGCCAGCTATGATAAGTATATGATGGGTTTACTATACATTTTCAGAAAATACATAAATAATAGCTTAAATTACTTTTGTCATTCAAAACACTAGGGGGCCTAGGCCCCCCGGTTCCGGCCAAAGGTTTAATACGACGCTAAAAACGACTGTGCATAGGGTTAACTAAATAATCTATTGTGACACTTTATTCACGAAAAAATAAATAAATAAATAAATGATTCCGGACATTCCACTCGGTTTAACGACTCCAGATTACATGAAATTAAATTCACACTTTTTTTTTCAAGAGCAGTTTTATTCGCTAAGAGGTAACGCCTTCTCTCAGACCAGTGACATCTTTTTAAACAGTAGGTAAAGGAATTACAGGTGGGTTCACGATTTTTATTAAAAGTCGACTGTTTGGCAATTATTAAATTGAATAGAGCTGTATAATTAATTCCTGGCAGTGTTATTTTCGTTACAATTTTGAATAGTCATGACCGATATTAACGCAAACAGATTAAAATTAAAGAATAATAATAATTATTATTATTATTGAAAAAACATTCAAAGAAGAGCTTGGGTTTAGTACACCCATGAACTCTTTCAAAAATAACTTTGCGTTTGTACAATATATTTTCACACACAAATCTTAAACTTCAATAATAATATAACTAAATAAAAATAATCTACTTGCGGAAAGGGGTATAAAATTGATTGTTTCTAAATAAAATTTTGAAGCTAATAGAAAAGTATTAATTTTTCTTGAAGCAAATGCATATTTTTTGTTATTGAGAAACAGTTTAAACGTTGTAAAACCTTTTTTTACTTTAAAATTTCTTCCGTTTGAGTGTGTAACGCTGGTGCTCCCATCTATTGACATTATTTAAAACAGAGGTTACAATGAAAAATTAAAGAGCAGATGGATATGAGTAACTGCAGTTGTCTATATTTACAGAACGAGGAATTAACTTTTGGATATTCATATGGGTTAGGATACTATTCTTGAGTTCGGTTGTGGGCCCGCCAGAGTGTAAATTAAGTTTTTTTTTTTTTCCTAGTGCAAGTAAAGGAAGAGTAATACAGTAATTAGTCCATACACTTTACACTTAACACATTTTCTTTTATTATTCTTATTTTATACAAACATACATTTCCCCCCTCTTTTTCATGTACTCTTCTACCATATTTATATTGTCTTCCGCAGTGGCGTATTTAAGGGGGGGCTTCCGGACTTAAGCCCCAGCCCGAAATTGTATTTGTTATATTAAAGTAAATAAAATATCTTGCAGAATTTTCACATTTCCAGGAATAAAGTTAGCCAAGTCCCCCCGAAACAAAATCGTAAATATGCTAATGGTCTTCCGTAATTCTTTCACTTTTTCGTCGATTATATGGATTCCAGGCCGTCTTTGACCCGATTTTGACTCATTTTCCTTATTTTGATTTATCCCCAGCGTTGTCGACAAGCGGGTTTCAGAATGCACGTTCTGCTCATGAGATTATTTGAGAAACTTAATTTTTCGTTGAAAATGCATTATTAAATTATGGAATGGTAAATTTGGGAGGACAGTGATAAATTAGGGGCGTAGAATGGTAAATTTGGGAGGACAGTGGTAAATTAGGGGCGTAGAATGGTAAATTTGGGACAGTGGTAAATTAGGGGCGTAGAATGGTAAATTTGGGAGGACAGTGGTAAATTAGGGGCGTAGAATGGTAAATTTGGAACAGTGGTAAATTAGGGGCGTAGAATGGTAAATTTGGGAGGACAGTGGTAAATTAGGGGCGTAGTATGGTAAATTTGGGTGGACAGTGGTAAATTAGGGGCGTAGTATGGTAAATTTGGGTGGACAGTGGTAAATTAGGGGCATAGAATGGTAAATTTGGGAGGACAGTGGTAAATTAGGGGCGTAGAATGGTAAATTTGGGAGGACAGTGGTAAATTAGGGGCGTAGTATGGTAAATTTGGGAGGACAGTGGTAAATTAGGGGCGTAGAATGGTAAATTTGGGAGGACAGTGGTAAATTAGGGGCGTAGAATGATAAATTTGGGAGGACAGTGGTAAATTAGGGGCGTAGTATGGTAAATTTGGGTGGACAGTGGTAAATTAGGGGCATAGAATGGTAAATTTGGGAGGACAGTGGTAAATTAGGGGCGTAGAATGGTAAATTTGGGAGGACAGTGGTAAATTAGGGGCGTAGTATGGTAAATTTGGGAGGACAGTGGTAAATTAGGGGCGTAGAATGGTAAATTTGGGAGGACAGTGGTAAATTAGGGGCGTAGAATGATAAATTTGGGAGGACAGTGGTAAATTAGGGTCGTAGAATGGTAAATTTGGGGATTAATAATGGTAAATTTGAGGTTAAGAATGATAAATTTCAGGGGTTGTGCCCAAGCTCTTTGAAGCGATGGAAACCCCTGATTGTGTCATTTTTTAAAAATATTATTCAGTACTTATTTAATCAATCTTGTTATTTAATAGAAATTTCCTAAGTGATGTAGGTAACTTTGCTTTGGGCGACACTATACACTTATATAACCCTTTTACGGTTTGAAAGAAGAATCGGAGTTCATGTTCATCTTAGAATTGTGTTTCCAAGAGTATTGGGATTACTGAAGATTCGCATACACTAAATTTACGTAAGTACCCCAATTTACCCTTTATATAACTATATTTAGTTTTCATTTACATTTTTACGTTATACGAGGCGTCAGTGACGTATGTTGGTTTGTCCGCATGGGCACCATTGATATATATTAGTAGTACTACTACTAATAGTAAATGTAATTTTTCCGTTTAACGTCACACAATTATGCCTCTAGGCGAAAGGAGATGGATTATAAGGCAATAATGGAAGAATTTGTAGAATGAGATGTGGGAGGAAACGGGAGAACCCGAGAAAACCGACGGCATGGTGTTTTCCATACCTTACATGAACGAGGATCGAACCAGGGACCGCATGGACCAGAGGTAAGCCTCTACCACGGAGACACTGTCCCACCTATTATTACTCGGGATAATAATAATAAATGCAAACTATGCGTAACAATGAGCAAATAGTCGTTGGTATGTTTTGGCTGAATTTTAGGCTACAGACCATTAATGTTTCCCACCCTGAATGAAGTACATACGGTCATACCTTCTGAGTAGTTAATTTGTTGTAGATTGCGTTGATAAAATGTTAATTTTTTATCAATGTCATTTCCCTCAAAAGCCGCCTCTGTTGCTAGGACTAGCTCAGGAGAGTAATGCTCCCGAAAGTAGAAACGAGAAACACAGTTCTGATTGGTTGGCGTTATCCACTTCTTGCCACGTTGCTTTGAAATAGCAGAAATCAAACGCTTGCTGCTGTCGGTCTTCGTGGCCGATTGCCCTCCCCGTTAGGCTAGTGGCTAGCACGTGCGCCTTTGGTGTACGGGGTCCCGGGTTCGATTCCCTGTGGGATAGCCTTTGTGATTTTAACTGTCCTCGATGTTTCTGTGTTCTTGTCCCTGTCGTTGCAGATCATTGGAAAAGCAAGTTAAAATGAGTAAAGCAAGTAAAATTAGTAATAAATAGTTCAAGTTTCTGAGGCACGTTCGGTGAGTCAGTTAACTTAGAAAAAAAAGTGGGCTAGCGCTATATGCTAGTAACAAGTCTCTTTTGGCGTGAGTTCAAACCCGGCCCGAGGAAAGTTTTTTTTTTACATTTTTATAACACTTATTAAATTAAAACAATATGAAAATAATACTCAAAAAGGTGATTTGTTTACTTTTGTGCAGATAAGTAGTAGTAGTAGTAGGGACGGGTTAGAAGCCCCGCAGGGCTCGTTTTCTTCCCCTTGTACTCCATGATATAGGGCTAGTTTTGTTCCCCTTGTACTCCATGATATAAATTTTGTGACCAACTTAAGACAACTGGCTAGGATAGCGCGTAAAACAGCTGGTTGGAGAAGCGCGCGGAAAAACGTACTTCCGGGAGCATTACTCTACCGAGCGGGTCGTCTGTTCCTGACGTTCGTTGTCATTCCGTACCAGTTTTTGGAAAATTATACGTAGAGTAACGAAACACAATATATTATTGCTATGTTGATTATCGCAACCTAAAAAGGGAACTTTTGCATTGTGCTGACGCAAACCTTTTCGGAATTTGCCCTGTTATGCCAAGTGCAATATATTTCCCGTGGTGAAATAAATCAAGAACAGTTTCTGGTTCATCAATTTGCGTCACGAAATATGTATATTGATTTCGCTATTTGACTTTAAATCCATTATTGTACTAATTTTTAGACCTACAAGCGTTCTACAATCAGTTTACATTGCAACAAAAATTTAAAAATTTAAATTTTCTACGTGGTATTTTACTTTCTCTCTAGATATCACAAGCGTTAAAATTGGATCTGAAAATTTTGGAGGACGCATTACGTCACGATGACCCCCTTGCCTATCTTTGCACATGGCATTTTTTTAGAATGTGGGGGGACGCCATAGATATTTTTAGAAAGTGGGTGGACGACGTCCCCCACGTTCCCTCTCACTTTTACCCCTGGCATATCACTCGTTACGATCACCAAAGTGAAAATAGATGTTGTTACTTTTCCAATCGAGAACACTATCTGGGACCTCATTTTCCAAAGGTCTTTGCAACATTTGCAGAATAGTAACTAACGCAAATAATGCAATATGTAATTGTAACTGCAATCTGAAAGCAAAACGCGAATTTAGCATTGCATTGGCGTTAACCGCTACGAAATGATACCGGAACAGTTCTCAAATACCTCCAAAATGACTACTATAACCACACTCTCGATCGGTTTGGGTACAAAACCTCGCCGCCAGAACCTCGCAGCGACAACCTCGCGGACCAAAACCTCGCCTCCCAAAACCTCGCCTCCCAAAACCTCGCGGCCCAAAATCTCGCCAGGCCGAAACCTCGCCTGGCCAAAACCTCGCCGCCCAAAACCTCGCGGGACAAAATCTCGCCGGGCCAAAACCCCGCCTGGCCAAAACCTCGCCGCCCAAAACGTCGCGGGCCAAAATCTCGCGGGGCCAAAACCTCGCCTGGCCAAAACCTCGCCGCCCAAAACCTCGCGGGCCAAAACCTCGCGCCCCAAAATATCGCCATACCCAAAATCTCGCCTGACCAAAATGTAAATGTTCCAACAGATGATAAGGATGACGGTATAAAAGACGCTGTTTCAGAAGAAGTATCACGGGTATTTGACCAAGTCCCGCGATACCATATGAAAATTCTATTTCTGTATTAGAGGATTTCAATGTGAAGGTAGGGCGACAGGATGTTTTTAAACTGGTTATAGGGAAAGAAAGTCTGCATAAGGAAAGTAATGACAACTAACGAGGTTAGTTTCGTGAACTTTGGAACATCCAAAAACTTAAAATTTTAACAAAAATCTAATAATATTTATGAAAATATGAAACAATATATGAGTTTTTACGACGTCCCTTGATTATGTCCTATAGGTTAAAGGAGACATAGATGACCAGGATGAAGGAAATGATCGAATAAAGAAAGTGGGAGGGAACGGGAATAACCCGAGAAAGCCCACGCACACGATGTTTTGTATATTATTATTATTATTATTATTATTATTATTATTATTATTATTATTATTATTATTATTATTATTATTATTATTATTATTTGTAATGTGGAATTGCATATTAGGAAACACACTGGGTAAATTTTAAAGAAAAGTTTCATTCGTGGCGAGGTTTTGGGCGGCGAGGTTTTGGCTCGGTGAGATTTTGTCCCGCGAGGTTTTGGGCGGCGAGGTTTTGGGCAGCGAGGTTTTGGCCACGCGAGGTTTTGTCCCGGCGAGATTTTGTCCCGCGAGGTTTTGGGCGGCGAGGTTTTGGCCCGGCGAGATTTTGTCCCGCGAGGTTTTGGCCGGCGAGATTTTGGGCGGCGATGTTTCGGCCGCGAGATTTTGTCCGTATACCCTCTCGATCGAATCACTTTCTTCTACCGGTTCGATCTTTATTGCAGGTTGCCTAGCTCGCTGTGCTTTCTGTAAAATACCTTCCGTTTCCTCATCCTGGGCAGGGGCCTTGATCGTCAGACTTATCCAGCCAAGGGCGTATAGTGCTACATTATAGGTAGAGTGAGCTGTCTAACCTTGACGACTATGCAAACGGATTGTCTCACCTAGCACTATATCTTTCATCACTACTTCTAACATCACATTTTGCTTCTGCCCATTAAACGGTCTTCATGATGGTTGCATTGGCCATGGAAAATCCAGACTCGGCAGACACAATGTACCAAGTCTCTAGTGCTTCCGGTTGCTCCACTAAGATGGTAAAACGCAAGGTGCAGTCCAAAGCAACCTCTGCTCCTGTCAGAAGCTAATCGCAAAACTTCTGTCACCTCAGTGGCTTCCCGCTGTTCAACCAATCATAGTTCTGATAACCGCTTCCAGTTTTCACACCCTACAAAGAAGCCAAACACCACACCAGATAGAGAGCAGGGAAATATGAATATGGAAAGAGATTCTACTGCAGCCTTAGCTTTACCCCACTTTTCACCTCAATCTATTTACTCCTTTCTGTTGACTAATTTCGATTAACATTTCTCGAATGAGAAACAAATTGCTCTACAACCACGCAAGTGCCTTCCTCGTGCTTCGCTGAAAGAAATAGTCATGATTAGGAATGGCTCCACTTTCAAAATAGAAGATGCAAACATGCTTAGTACTATAAAGAACAAAGTACCTATCGATACCTGCCTTAAAGACTCTCAACTTAGTAATCCCACTGCATTTCAACCCAAGCAAATGCCTTCACCTCGCCGTTCACCACTTCCTTCTGTGGTGATTCGAGGAGTTAATCCTTCTTATAGCGTCCAAGAGATTCAGGAGGAACTTACCTACAAAGAACACATACTCCAAAAGGTTATACAGAGGTTGTTCAGTCTACATTTGGCCAATTTCGACTTACCTAAAAATTTAGAAGAATCCATGGCGCCAGGTCCGCAAGTGCTCGATGTGTTTCCCTTGGTTCCTAACAATAGCCCCACAGCGTAATTTCCACTGTAATAGGCTTCTCTGAGGAACTGGGAGGGAATCTTGTCCCTTTCCCTTTGCACAGATTTCCAAAGTCCTTCCATAGTTGTCACACGCCGTTTTCCCAAAGCCCGCTTCAGCAATCCAAATCCACAATAGTCCATAGGTCTTGCATCTAGAGATTTAACAGGTACCTCATTGAAAGGTATCATCTGTATACCACTTGCCTCCTCCATCTCCCTGTGGAAAGCGAGGGACGATCGTGAGGTATGTGATGAGGCCTTGTCCATCTGAATGCGCACCAGATTTGCGTCATTTCCGTACATTGTTGGAATCTCATGATCTCCCTCGTAGATCGGCCGCATGATCTGCTCCTGAAAATACTGCGAATTTATTTTGCAGTTCTTCGCCACCCTACGAATCTTCTATTTACCTCGGTAACAATAGCCAGTAACGACCATGAACCCTTTTGAGAAGGATTCTTTACAGACACGGACCCACCATCTGAAGTTCTTGGCGCATTTCTCTCGGTACATGATGGCTCTCGGTTTGCCGCAGTCGGAAAAGTAAATCCATGCTTCACTGAGCGTTACGACGTACATCCACCTTTGTTTTGCGAGATGCCGTTCGTACAGCTTCTGGGCGTTACACTTTCGTTCCTTTTGGTGGGCATCCGTAAGAAGATGGCCGCGAGCTTTCATGACCTTTTCCAACTTGAGTTGATGGTGTAAGGTCCGGCTCACAGTCCCCAAAGACACGTCAAGACGATTAGCCATATACCTTTGTGTTGGCGGATTTTGTTGCATTGCCATTTTGCGAAGTTTCCTCTGCATGGTGGAGGTGGCCTTGATGCATTCCCGCTTCCTAGGCAACTTCGTTGGTGATCCAAATGATGAATCATTTTTAATATCATTTTTTATTCCACTTAAACTAAAGTTGCAACCATTCTTCTTGCACTGTTTTCTAATGACAGAAACACTAAAGTAGGCGTCATAAAGTGCCGCAACATAGCCTTCTCAAAACCGGCTTAGCTTGGGCGGCATTTTGGTCACAGAGCGGAAACCCACATATTTGGAAACAAATTTAACACAACACTCTCAACAATTGTCCTGTTTTGTGCGTTATTGTCGTCCGCGCGGAAAAACAACTGCGTTCGCAGGAAGCCACTTCACAACACTGCAAGGCGCTACGAGCCAGGTCGGGTGAGTCCATTCTGCCCGGGAGGGGAAGGAACGAAATCGGCCAAACGTAGGCTGAACAACCTCTGTACGAATTAGAAATGTTGCAGGTCCCACGTACCTTGTTCGAGTGCTAACCTTTTTTCAAACCACCATCGATACTCTTGACAAATGAGGAATATATTTATAGCAGAAGGTATAGAGACGAACCTACTCGGTTCCAGGACCTCTATCACTTCGATGCGAGAAGAAATATAAGGCATTAGGCAACATCCTACCGTAACGTGTCCTAATACCTCTGTTTGTGGCTACTGTTCTAGTGAACACTCCACTCGTGCATGTCCGTATTTACAACAACTACTAAATTGTTCTACTTGCCAAGGACAACATCCAACATATAGCTACAAGTGCAAGGGCTAACTTGCCTCTACAGAAGCACACCCTAAGCACGTGGCATCATAACGTATACATGACGTTCCTCAATCACAGGACTCTTCTATAAAAGTCGTTAGAAACAGCACCTTCAAACAATCACAACTAAAGCCTACAATAGACTTAACTTATTTTAAAAGTTCACTGTAACGTCCTAAGGACTGAAACCTCACACAATTATGAATACATATAAGACTTTCCTATGCCCGACCTGATTTACGAACATATTGGATGGATTGTGGCTACATGCTCATTTTACGAGAAGCTTTTAGTATTAGAACGACATGCTTTTCGATTGCATGTTCGAATCAAATTGCCCAACAGCCGACTTATACAATTGAGTTCGTTTCCTACACTTCAGTTTCATCTTGAGACGGTACATTTCACATCCATACGCTCACGTTATCAAGCACATCATCCTTTACTTATGAGTATTGTGGACCATTTGGCTCTAGATTCTTCTCCTTCTCGATATTACACTCCACCGCTATCATGATTCTACACTCTCTACTATTATACTCTACCCCCTGACGCCTTAGATCAGGAGCTCCTCACAGCCTACTTAATTCATGATAATTTTCCACTCATATTTCCATAATTTTCATACTGGTTCCATTTGCTACTAACATTCGCTCCCATTGTCTACATTAATGCTTAGAGCAGCCCCTAGGAGAGAAGATAACTTAATCTGTCTGAGTAACACTTCTTAGTGTTGTAATGTGATAGCAGACCTCGCCTCATCCTTCATGCTCATCATGAACAAATCTAACATTCTCTATATATCCATTATTTCTTCCATATTTCTCCTGTTATAATTTTGTACGATTGCACTAACTGCACCTTCCTCGATAATTTCTGCCAAATGTTAAAGGTTCCTAAGACCTTAGAAATGATATATCTAATATAATATTAAATAACAATCTTTTCTGAGACCGTCGCTTAATCCCTTCATTCCTCTGTCTATGCACTACTCTTCCCTAAATGACGATAGCCATCGGTGGCTAGGAACAGGCAAGAACACTGATATAACTTCCATTTTCTCTGTCGCTCCGCACACGGAAACCAATGAACCCAGAGGTAACTTGTCTGCTTGCCATCCAGTAACTAGCTAGCACACTGTTAAGGCGGAACCAATGTGATACGAATACGATTCTCTGTGCTGGCAGTAGAGAGCGACATTCCAGAGCGTTGCCATATCTCCAATCCCTAAAAAAGCGAGAAGGATTGTGTTCAAACAGCTAACGCCTATGTCTTAGTAGTACACATGGATGTCTCTCCCAGGGACAAAGCGACGCGTTCCACAAAGAAAAAAATGTGTAGGAGCGAAAATGGATGAAGTTAATGTCCAAAATTATTGTCGCGTGTCTATAAATGTGTTGTTGTAGGAATATAATTTGATAACGAATTCGCCCGGTATTTCTTATAACGTTAGTGCTGGATTCACCATTGGACCACCGACACGATACAACTTGACATGCCAGCGACAATTGAACGGAACGACTATCCGATCTTTCACTGCCTCAGATACTGCCACCAATGGCGTAACAATGGCCTTTGGCGCCCCTAGGCAAAATCCCTACTGGCGCCCCCTTACCCATCGAATAGGCCCTACGTATGATCATCTATAACTTATGCGTACGCGCAGAAACGACCATAAACCGAAAATTATAAGTCGGAGGGTATTGACCGTTTTTCTTTTTATATCGTTGTGGTATGTATTAAAAGTAAACTGGACAGAGTGCCCCGTTCATTAAAAATATGCTCATATAAAATTCGGACTTTTTGCAGTGGTAGTGTAAATAAACAGTAATGTATCGACCAGTATTACCAGAAGTATTTCAAATAAATATATATAGTATATTACGATTTTACATAATTATAAAATTTAAAAAAAAAATGAACTTTGTGAAACCGTCTTATAAGCATTTTTCTATTTTCAGTTTTTTAAGTTGAGAAATTTTATAGAAAATCAGAAGTGTTTCTCTCTCACTTTTGCTTCTGCAAATTCTTTTAACAGATCAGATATGTCCAATTGTGTAGTGGAAATGGAAAAGGCTGAAAGTGCCAAAAAATAAAAAATCGATTTTTTGCATGGAATGTGTTGTAAACGACATCGGCAATAACCTAGAGAAGGTCCAAAGTGCCAGCAAAATTCCTACTAGTTTCTAGAGCACTCGCAAGGAGCAGCACCTTAAAGGATAAAGTACAGTTTTAGGAAGTTTTTATTGAATACTGGAAATTTTACTTTGTGGCACTTTCAGCCTTTTCCATTTCCATTACACAATTCATGATCTCTTTTTCGCTCAATGCTCAGAATGGCCACACCCAAAAGGCGTTCTTAGGTCATTCTGTTTCTGAGATATGTCTTGATTAATTTTAACTTAGAGAATGATCCTTGGAACTGTAACAGGAAGAGTTACATATAAACAAAGCGCAGTCACTAGATTTGGAAATGTGGAGCTGATTTCAGATTCGGTAAAAAAATGAAGAATCTCTTCGTGGGTTGAAAGATTTGAAAGTCTGTCTTGAAAAGTTTCTCTGAAAGTCAACACTTCTAGTGGGAAGTCACTGGATAAATTGTTTGCGTACAGAAGTGTAAAGTCATAAGACTGCTTGGTGACCTCTTCTTCAGAAGTGGTTCGTACCATTGACGAGCATAAGAACGGAAATCTTTCACAAAGTTCCCTCATTCGTCAAAGCAAACTCGTATGTTTACTATTACGGAGCAGAGGATAGTCAATAGCTTTAATCTCGAATTCTTTGACAAGGTCAATAAATTGCGTATCTTGTGCCAATTCATCAAAGAAAATTTTCGGCACTGGCTTCCTTCTTTCTTCTAACTTATCTGAAACCAGGGGCGATCGGGGCGATTGCCCCCTCCCCAGAAGAGGAAACTTTCTTATTTTATATATATAAATAAAACCCATCCCAAAGTTTGGAGCCCTTAAAAGTAGCAGTACGACAACCCACTGCCCTCCCCAGAAGTCGGTCCTGGATCCGCCCCTGTCTGAAACACCAAATTTGCGCGCACAAGCACTGAGTTCCTAGAATATTTGGGACACATTCTGTCTAACAAGGAACCCTAGGTATCTATCAGAGCCCGATTTTCATGAAACTTTGTATATAAATAGAGTACCTCGGGAAACACGCACAGCCAAAATTGTAGCTGCAGAGTCCAAGACGTTGGGACACTAGGGCTCGAGAAAGATCAAATGCGGAACGTTAGTACATTAAGGATATGGTGAAAAAATGCAACTTTTTCTTTAAAACTCGTCATTGTAACCACACGAAATGAACATACATGGATACGAGATGGTAGATATGATATGTTAAAAGTGATGAAAAGAATATCCGCTATCTTGAAAGAGGCCATGTTGAAACTGGTGCGATTGCTGTAAATGAGAAGAGGGTCATGCGATGCATCAATTTGAACGTAAATAGACACAAAAACCCGTTGGTGACGTCTGTCGTGGGATTACATTATTTCTGTGCTTCTGGTAGAGTGGTTTATGTACAAAATGAGCAAAGGTATATCATGACACTCGAACAGATGGAGGGTATGGAGCGCTATGAGTGAACAGATAGGCGTTCTGATTTCTGTTCGAATTAATGGAAATATAATAAACAATTACAAATTAATGCTAACCATGGCATTATTATGAAGAACCCGTTGTATCAGCACATCCACACCAAATATATGTTGACTCTGACACAAATCATGTAGTGCTAAAATTATATTTCGCTCTGTTTTTCTAGTTGCACTGATCCCACTCATAGCGCACCATAACGTGCATCTGCTCGAGTGTCATGAGATACACTTTGCTCATCTTGTGCCTAAATCACTCTGCCAGAAGCACAGAAATAATGTAATCCCACAACAAACTTCACCAACTGTTTTTTGTGTATATTTATGTTCAAATTGATGCATCGAATGACCCTCTTCTCATTTACAGCAACATGGCATCTTTCAACATGGCATCTTTCAAGATAGCGGATATTCTTTTCATCACTTTTAACATATCATACCTACCATCTCGTATCCATGTATATTCATTTCGTGTGGTTTCAATGACGAGTTTTAAAGAAAAATTTGCATTTTCTCACCATGTCCTTAATGTACTGACGTTCCGCATTTGATCTTTCTCGAGCCCTAGTGTCCCAACTTCTTGGACTCTGCAGCTACAATTTTGGCTGTGCGTGTTTCCCGAGGTACTCTATTTATATACAAAGTTTCATCAAAATCGGGCTCTGATAGATACCTAGGGTTCCTTGTAAGATCTTACACAACTGTACAACACTTTTTCAGTTCTCGTTAACACTCTGACAAGCACATATCATACTAGACTTTTGCAACGTTTTTGACAACATTAATGATTCTCAGAACTTTTTTCCCACAACACAAGAATTACCACGAAATCGAACCTTTCCATTTTTTGTTTATAACGAGCTGTTTCCGTCCGTTCTTTTCCTGTTCCAGTAAGGCACATGACATTAAGACGTTTCATAAAGTCCACATATCTCTTTCTTAGTGAAAACACGGCATTTTGACTTGAATCCCACCATGTTTGAGAGAGTTTCTTCAGTGTCGTTTTATTTTCCGGAGATGTATTCTTGGGAACACAGCCTTGTAAAGCCTCATAGCGTTTCCCGCTGTTACCAAAAAGTTGTATATATATCTTGTAGAGTGGCAAGGAAATTAACAGTTTCTGTCTTAACTTTTGCAGCATCCGATAACATAAGGTTCAGATAATGTGCTGCGCAGTAAACCAGGCCCGTATCCACGGGGTTCTAGAACGGCCGCCCCCCTAAAGTTTTCACAAGATGCTTGAAAATGAACTATAATATAGTTGGATCGGTCCCCCGTAACTTCTACCGCCCCACTTACATTTTTGGGCTGGCTACCGGCCTGCAGTGAACAAATAGGGCATTCTTGGTATATTTTTGAATCCGCGTGAGGAATACGATTACTCATTACTCTTGCTGTGGGGCCGCGGTGGCTCAGTGGTAGAGCGTTCACCTCTCGTGCTTGGGGTCCCGGGTTCGATCCCAGCCCCCGCCAAGTGAAGTTTGTGGTGGACAAACACCGTGTGCGTGGGTTTCCTCGGGGTTCTCCCGTTTCCTCCCACTTTCTTCATTCCACCATTTCATTCATTACTCATCATCACCGTCTCCTTTAGCCTAACCGGCATAACCGTGGGACATAAAACTCAAAGATTTCATTTGATTTCATGTTCATTACTGCTCCTCCATCGTAGCCTTCTCTATGCACTTCTTAATGTCAATCTCTTTTTCTAACAGGACTTTTAGTGTTAAATCTTCATAATTTTCTGCACAGTGTTCGTCCGTATCATAATATCCAAGGAGGCGTTCTCCAATTTTGAACTGTGGGAAATAGGGATGCGCACGAGTCGAGTCGAGACAGAATTTTCCTGAGAAAATTCGAGTCGAGACACAGCTCTTCCAATAGAAAAATATACATTTTTCGAGTCGAGACATCACTTTTACAGCACATTTTCGAGACGAGACAGCCTCAAATCTTGTCTCGTGCGCATCCCTAGTGGGAAATGTACAAAAGATGACTTTTTGCCCCTCCTCCTAGTTCTAGCCTATATTTTACATTTTATTACATTGATATTAGAAAATACAGTAGAAAATGTATTTGGGGGGAGGCTCGTTTGGGCGCTCCTGACGTTGGTGCCCAGGCAGTTGGCCGGTTTGCCCGACCCTTGGTGCTTCTGCTTGGTTCTGTGTAGCCGTGGTACGTGGCAATTGTGCTGTGAATCATAACTTTTTAACTCGTTTTAATCTAGATCTTATAGGTAATAGAATTTGTCATTATTGTTGAAAGTCCGTTGCACAGGGAAATTTTATTCAAAGTTAGTAAGCTCAGTACATGTAATATAGGACTTATATCCTATTAATACAGGAGGATTAATTTCTTAATCATACAGTGCTATAACCTCGACGAGTTTACAGTAGTGACAATAATTTGATACGCAAATGTAATAAACTGCGAGCGAAGTGAACAGGAATTTTTATTCTTGCTATGTTCGGAAATAAAGATGGCGAAAACTTGAGACCCCATTTATATAATTTTCTTCTTTTTTATTAAAAACCTGGAGCGCCCCCTAATATACCAAAACGCCTTGCGCTCGTAGGCAAGGCCTACCCTGCTTACCCTATTGCTACGCCACTGACTGCCACACTCGAAAACATTTAATTATACAACAGATGCTCGTTGGTGTTGTGTTGAGATTGCAGAAACACTCAGCAATCAGTGTGATTCAGTGGCGTCTCGTGACATAATTTTTCGGTTGTTTACAGTCGTTAGAAAATTCTATTCTAGAATTCTTTCAGTATCCTTAATAAGAAAAACTATAAATAATCAATGAATGTAACCATATATATGTTTACACATATTGAAAAGTACCAATTTTTAAACAAATGCTCCATTTCATTCGTATATGAAATTACTTATGTTCTTCTGGACAATCAACTTGTCAATAACTCTTCTGAAGTTTAGTATTTTTTTTTCTTTGTTGATACTATAGCTAATGCACTGAGACTGTTTTGAGCTACGGTACTCCTTTAAATGCTTTCATATTCTTTAATATGGTAACACAACTTTCAGTTTCTGAAGTCAACTTCGGATTATTTGCTATGATTTTCACGAATTTTGTTGTATGCCATTCTCTTTCTACAGACTCACTATCAATTTCACAATAGTGTCAAGAATGCAAACGTCTGCTCTCTCGTATATTTGAAGAGTTCCTTCGTGGCTAAGCGGTTAGCGTAAGTGTCTTTGGCATGGAGACCCGGATTCGATTCCGGGAGGGAGCTCATGTGGTTCGGATTCGACATTAATCAGTAGGTCCCGTCTCATATGATCTCGCTGCTGAAAGGGACGTTAAACTCAAAATCAACTCAACTCATATATTTGTATTGCCATGTATGCTCTTTAGTGAACTGTGAACAGTATACACGAAACATACAATGTATCAAATTATTACGATAGTTGCAGAAGCATCTTTAATTAAGGACGCTTTGTCCATGTACTTTTGCATTGTTATCTCAAGACACTTCATTACTGTTCCGCCCCCCTCCAAAGAAAAGACCTTCCGGTTAGAGCTGAACGTACATTACTGCAAATCTCAATGCTCGTCTTTTTCCATTTTGCATGTGTTAAAAATCAATTCCAAATTTCTTTCAGGTTCCCACAATACAGAAGGTAAGATTTTACCATTGTACCAATATTACCAAGTACGGCGTGTTTTGATAAGCTATTCGCTTTTCTCACAAACATTTAGCTTATTTAGGTAGAAAAAACTAGCCTAAAGAAAAATCAGAGATTATACATATTTAAAAAAGTCTTGAAAATAAATTAAAATTTAATTTTATTCTGCATTAACTTAAAATTCTCTGGGGAAGGGTTTTAAACCTCCCATTCTCCTTCGTACGACCTCGGAATGCCGTAATTTTGTTTGTTCCATTAGTGTATTTTCATTACGAGAAATTGAAATAAAAAGAATTGTAGATAAATGATTGAAAGAATGGGTTATATAGTACTACTATATTCTTCTATATATTTTAAGTTGCAGTTCATTGTTTGATTCTGTTTAAAGCGCCACGTTAGAGGAAATAAGTCAAGAACAGTGCTGTCAACGCTGCTCGTGCAAATCTTGATTTGAACGTCAGGAGACCGCAGTTCCTCCCCTCAGCTTCCCGTGTTTCCCTTCTGTAGTACACACAGAGCAGCCTATCACGCTCTCTGGTCTGTTGTGAACGTGGTATGATAATAGAATGCATATACACAAAGGATAAAGCAAGCGAAGAATAGAAACGAAACGACAATATTATATAATAATATTCTAAATATTATTAAATATCTTAAGGAGCAACAAACATCACACGATATTTGGTGGTTCACGTGCTCTTGTGAAATGCACAAGGCGACGCCACTGGTGTGATTCATACGTAAGCAGACTCATGTTTTGTCCGAAAACTTCATACTGCTACCAACAAGCCACTACAGACACTACATACACTACAGACACTACATACACTGCATACACTATCAATCTGGGATCAGTATGTTCTATAGAGACACACAGTGTGTAGTGCGAATTTCGTTCGAAACGGGCGATGTAGTGCATGCAGAGCGATTTAAAATGTTTTCCCACCAGTGTTAGTTTCACACTACACGTAGCTAAAATTCATCTTTAAATACGAAAGAGATTATATGGGAGAGACGTAGGGAAGTTGAAGAATTTGATTTGGAAGGAGACATGACACAAATATGCAATTACCTTCCAATAGGTGAGAGGTTTCCAGACAAAGTGTATGTAATATTCGTTGATTTAGAAAAGGCTTTTAGCTCCTTGAACTAAGTGATCTGAAAGATGCTTGGGATGAAGTGAGAAATCAGACTCGGAAGAAAATTACATATGAACAAATTATTAAAAGTTGAAATGCAAGACATGATATAGGATAATGAATTGAAAGAGATGTCCGACAAAAATTTCGCCTTTCAGTGACATTACTCAGTATCTAGAAGTGTGGTGGAGAAAAGTTTTCATTCGAGTACAGGTTAATTGGATAGGAACTGAAAGGACTAGCATATTTGTTTTTGATGTGATATTTGTTGAATCTGAATCGAAAATTAACAATGTCAGAAAAGATATGAAAATAGTTTGAAATCAAAAATAAATATTAAAACGATGAATTCATGGTGGCTGGGATCATTGAAGCTGTGTTAATTATCGAATCTGAACAAATAAACTAGAATGCGTGATTAGTTGTTAATACCTACGTAATATGAACCTCTTCAGTCCATAGGTATAAATATGTGTACCTCTGATTTTTATTCTTTTGCTTCTATTCTGAGGCTTGCATCGTAGTAGAAACTGCTTTGTAACGTTTGTGTGTTTGTTACTAATCTTGTTCATTAGATGGCATCAACAGTCATCATATTTCAAGCAATAGTTACAAATAGAAAATGTGGACCACCTAGTGCCAGGACTCAAGAGATTAATAACGGAGATGTGAAACGTAAACCATCAACAGAAAACAATGTAAGAAATGATAAAATATTTCACCATTGTAGTGAAGAAAGTGGTGAGAATAATGATTGTGGCGTTAATGAAGACAAACGCACCATGTGAGTCACTGAATTAAAACTCACAAAAATGACTCAGATGTAGAATATTACATTTGTTGACGCTGAGCTGTAAAGTCGAAAAGTGGACATTATGAAAACATAACAAAGATATTGTACTTGGGTTTTCAGAAATTTGAATGTTGAGGAAAATGGAAAGAGTTGATTGGAATGATAAATGAATAATAGGCATTAGGAATAATAGAGATAAAGAAACACAATTTAAAATAATTAAAAATATGTGGTACATTGTTGGAGAAGAATAGTATTGTACGTAAGTGAGATGGTAGACGGTATTATGCAAGAAAAACGAAGGCAGAGAACTATAAATTAATAATATAATTCCTACATCAAGAGGAAACTCCTTAAGAATCATAGAATATGGAACTTCTAAATATGTAACAAGTGACATACCTAGTAAAGGAATAATATTATATTAATTGCACTGATAGAGGTAGAAGCCGGATCCCGCTATTTCTTAATTCAAGTACCTTCGTATTTATCTCACGATTTTGATGTAAATTAAGATGGAGTCTAGAAGCATCCTTGAATCTAATCGTTCCCCTCAAATTTACAGAGACGAGAATGGTAGTATTGTATTCACATTTGCGAAAAATATAGAGAAACTAATATCATGAAAAGAAGATAATAAATTGTAAACTTCTTATCTTAAATTAGTTTATACGTCTTATATTAACTTACATTTTTTAAATATATCAAGTTTACCGCCGGTAGCCTCGGTTGCCCATAAAATACGCCACTACGGGATGGGCGAGAGTTCGAGTTCAAACAAGTGAAAAGTGAAGAAAGAAGAACACAAAATATTACCTGCAGCAACACATGTGTGCATTTACTCTTATTACTGTAGAAATCCACAGCTCTAAATATATAGCCCTCGTTCTATTGTGGAATAATTAAATTTAAGCAATACAGTTTCCAAGTTGCAACTAAATCGCCACATTAGTTTCAAACTGGCAAATCGCCACCACACTCGCTCGACATGTATTAGTGTCAAGCAGACGGACAGCGCAGGTAGTGAATCGTATTAGTACGCCTGTTCACTATTAGGAATTTGCGTGACACAGACCGACATATTTCTCTTTCATAATTAGGATACTGTCTTAACTTTTCCTTTCTTACTTTTTCGATGGATTACAACTCTTTCTTTCACTTTACCAACTCCATTCCGATTTACACTTTGAACTGTCCTTATTTGTCATTCCTCTTACGCACTTTTGACTCTTTAAACCTTACTTTTATAATTTCTTCATATTTTATGAATTTTATCACTTTATGTGATTTTTCTTACAAATTATAATTTCCAAGAGAGACGTTTCACTCTGTTTGGTAAGAATTTTACCAGAAACTAGAAGGAAACAAGGTTCTTCTTTAAGAGGTGACCTTGTCTGACCAAAGGTCTAATGTAGCACTTTCTTTGTACGAAACCACGAGCAATAGTTTAGGTTCCACTTCAAGCAGTATAGCCAGAAAGCTGTAAAGTAAATTGAAGTTGAACAGCGATAACAGAACAGAAGCAACCACAACGTTAAATGGCGTACTAGCTTGCAATGAGAAATTCTAGAAAATACATTACTTACAGTAAGTATTCCACTTATAAACCATCGCATTCACAGTAAGAAACTCGTATATTCATATTCATCACATACACTACCAACACTTAATTTAATTTGTAAGCTGATTAGGTTGAAAAAGATTCAATTTTGGCACCAAAGATAATTATTTTCCTTCCTATTTGATAGCAGCCTGTGATCTGACGATCCCAGGTAGCGCTGCACTTGAACAAAATTTTCATTCCGAAAAGTACCACCAGAGGTCATAGAGAGCCATAAATTTTCTTGAAATGATTTAAATCTCAATTAGGATATTACTATTACAATTTGGAGGAAAACTTATTATTTTCATTTAATAACAGAAAAATCGAGGCTAATTATGATTTATAATTATTTTCGAAAATTCAAAACCTTAGCTATTTAATGACACACTCCAGTCAATTCCAGTTGAACTCTAGTCAATTGCCGGTGTTGTTTTGAAATACCCTGTATTCAATTTCTATAACTTTTTTTTTTCTCTTTACAGAACTTTGCAAGCCAGTACTGCATGACTTGGCAAGAAACCATCCCAATCAAGAAGTGGTAAACACGAAACCTGTATCATCTATGTAATATAACAAAACAAAACACATTTTAAGAACAAAATTGTGTATGTGTGATTAAACACCTACAATTACTATAAACATTGTCAAAATCTTAGTGTATCAAAAGAAGAGGAAGCAAAAGGGAATAAAATACTATTTTTGTTTATCTAAGTTTTATTTTTAATTACAATTGAAAGGTATATTATCAATATATTGTTAATATGGTACATTAAACAAGATCAAGAAATAGTTATCATACAAATATACGAGGACTGTCTAGGAAGTAATAGACGTTCTGAAATAGAAAAAAAATAGAAGAATGAACAAATCACACTGTTTTGTATACATTTGAAAGGTACATTCTTAAGCAATTTTTCCACATGATCCCCATGCAAATTTAGGTACTTACCATACCATGGCACAAGTTTTTCGATACTGTCGCGGTAGAAATCTGTTGCCTGGGATTTGAACCACTGACTTACACCGGCATGCAGTTTGGCATCAGTATCAAAGCGTTGTGTAGCAAGCCGTGTCTTCGTCGCTAGGAAGAAGTGGTAGTTGCTCGGCGCTAAATCTAGGTTGTATGGTGGGTGATCGAATACCTTCCATGCAAAATTATCCAAGAGCTCTTGGGCACGCTTGACCGTGTGTGGACGTGCGTTGTCGTGAAGAAAAAACCTTCGCGCTAAGTTTCTCGGTGCTTGTTTTGAATCGCGCTCCTTAACTTCCTTAGTGTTTCACAGTCACAGAACGCATCTCACAAGAGGCGGTATTATCTATTGCAGAGCATATTGTAACACGTCACAGGAAGAACAGTAAGAGCGTCACAATCTTCACGCTACCACAGCTGGATGCGTACTGAGTATGGCAATGTTCTGACACCAAGATGGCGACTCTAGCCCCACCCACTGTCACGATAGGCCAAAACGTCTGGGACTTTCTGGAAAGCCCTCGTAGAAACATTTATCAGATTTAAGGGTGAAGTCTCCTAAAAAATATAGTGGTATGCATTATGGTAACAGAATACGACTCATGAATCTGAAGATGCAACATTCAAAATTCCCACTTTATACAGAAAACATGACAAATACCAAATTTACAGAAACATAGATTATATTTGTGTTTAACACTTTCCAAATTTTGTTTTATAAGAATTACCAATTTTAAGAGGAGTAGAGAGGTCCTACGTACCCTTCTCAAAATTTAAGAGGAGTGTATCAACGTCTTATGAAAGAGAATTGGCTCCTATACTCTACTATATAAATTTATAACGTGATAAACCCTAATTAAAAGGGAATAAATTGGTTCAATAACCTACCAAATTGTACAACGTATTACTTACGTTTATGTATTTGACAATTTTTAGCCCATAGAAGAGAATAAGAAGGACTAATGAAATTCACAGGAATGTATACGTGGGATCTAGAGAACGTATACCAAATTTTGTTTTTTGACAATTTCCAAATTTAAAAGATTGGCCAACACACTTCTCTCTAGTTTTGGGAAGAGAACATTCTCATATGACAGAAAATGGACCCTTGCATTCAACCATGGAACCACATAATGTGTTAAATGCTGATCAAAGAAAATAAATTAGATCAATTACCGACCACGTAGCGATACTAATATTTGGCAATTTTTTACCCAAACAAGTGGATAAGAAGAACCACTCAAATTTGCAGTGGTATATATATTAGACTCCTAGAGCATTTAACAAATTCCATTTTGTCACAATTTCCAAATTTAAGGGGAAGACCAATGTTTAATATATACCTTTCCAAAAATTTAGAGGAATACACAATATATCCGTCTTATAAAACGCCATAGAAACCTATATACGTGGGTTGATCCAAAAATAAGGTTCCCAAAGAGTTCCAACCACACGGGAAGGTGCGAGGCGAAATCCAGCAACACCGCTGTGCTCGACTATTCCCCCACTCTCGATTCCGCCCGGCCGCGCTTTGCTGCACGGCTCAGTCTTGGCTCAACAGCCGTCCGAGATGAAGGTGCGCATTGTTGCTCCCGCCAAGTGCGAGATTCGTTCCGTAATTCGCTCTTTTCACGCCAAAGGGACTCCACCTGTGCAGTAGCGTACCCAGGAACTTATTTCGGGGGGGTCCAAACTAAATATGAAGGTATTTTATATTAAAATTCCTAAAATTGCCCCTAAAATTAGGCTAAATTTTAAAAAAGTTGAAATTTCGGGGGGGCGGACCCCCAGGACACCCCCTCTGCGTACGTCCCTGCACCTGTGGATATTCATCGTCAGTTGACAGATACAGTCACCGACGAGGACGGCTGACAGCCGGTGTAACGCTGTTTCACGACAACACCCGATTTCACGTCTCCCGTCAAACCCAGGACCTTTTGACAAACTTTGGGTGGACTGTCATACCCCACCCACCTTACAGTTCGGACCTCGCGCCTAACGATTATCACTTTTTTCCCGAAGTTAAAGGAACACTTAAGTGGCCAACGCTTCCAGAGCGACGATGAAGTCAAAGACGAGTTGAAACTTTTCCTTAACAGGTTGGCGGCGAAGTTCTACGACATTGGGATACAGAACTTGGAGCACTGTCTACAAAAATGTGTAGAAAAAGATGGCGATTATGTCGAAAAATAGAGCAAAGTATCTTCTTTTCAAAGATGTACATTGCTATGAGAATAAACAATGTTGTCTATTTGTAAAATTGACGGGAACCTTATTTCTGAATCAACCCTCGTACAACTAAATAAGCATAACATGATAAATCAACATGAATAGAAATAAATTAGGATAAAACCTCTTAATTTTGAATTTCCGACAATCTTATATTCATAAAAGAGAACAAGGTGGAACACTCAAATTTACAGCGGCATTTGTTTGTGTTCTAGAGAACATTTATCAATTATTGTTTTTTTTTTTAATAATTCCTAAATTTAAAGGGTGGTTCTGTGTACCCCTCCCAAAATTTAATAGTCGGGTATCTATGTATTTATGTCTTATAAAAGGAAATGCATTCCTATTCACATATAACCATATAAGGTAATAAAACCTCATCAAAGAGGACAGAATGGGTAAAAAAAAACCGTCGAAATTTTAATTTTTGCGGAATTCTTTTACCCTTAAAAGAGAACGAAATGGGCCACTCTGATTTTGTGAAGTATATACCCCAGTTCTGTACTACCATTCAAGTTTTAAATTCGTCTACATCCAAAATTTAAGGGATATTTGTATGTAACCCTCACAAAATTTAGGGATGTGGTAAGATATCCCTGCCAAAATCTAGAGAGGATTGAACTCTATAACACCGTATTACGTGATAGGGCCACGTGCCGTTCCTCAACCAATCAAAGAAAAGTTATCAGACATACGCGGTCTCGTACTACTAACAAGCAAGGGGCGCGATATCGAGACTCGAATTGCGTAAAAAGAGTTACATATACTGAAAGAGCATCAGGTAGTTAGTAAGTTACCAAATTATTAGCTGCAGTCCGCCAGTAGGGAAAAAGTTATGGGACTGTAAAGTTCAGAGCCTGGTGTACGAAAACCACACAAAACATACCATTTGGCTTGTACCTCTTTGTATTGACAAGAGATAATGAACTCTAACGTATTCCCATCACAGAACATGATGTTTGGCATAAGAAAATCTATATGAGAAGAATTGTCAGTGTTACCATCCATACAAATAACAGTGTGGCCCGAATAAGAATATCGCGAAAAGCTTGGTTTGCAGCGATTGATCCCGGCTGGATGTACAGGCCTGGTGCAGCCCTTGGACGTGTACTTTTTCCGTCCTTACAAGAACTTTGTCAAGTTCGTCACTGACACAATTGTCTTGTCGCAAGAAGCGAACATCTGGCACCGTGACAATTTCCTGCGTCTCCAGTCGTTCACGCTGTACCAATTCTGCGCTCCCCTGTTCTGCAACATGATTCGCTTTGCTTTCTATAAAGCGGGATACCTGGACATCGCACCGGAAGCATTCCAGACATCAATTCAGTACTGTTTTGACTCCCTTACCACAGAAATGTGTTATCACTGCGCGTCGATGGCTATCGTCCGATGCTCATATTGTACTAATTGTTTTTGTTTGGATCACTCGATACTTTCTGCTCTTCATATCAATTGTGTGGCTTAACACTGTCATTTACATAGCTATCTCCTCTTCCCAAAATAATACCATTTGCTATTGCACACACAAACAGGTTATTCCTTCTGTTTGCCATAGTCTCTCATGTTCACTTTGCAGCATCATAATTTTGCCCTACTGGCTTACTACAGCTAATAACGTGGTCACTTCATGCTTGATGCTCTTTCAGAATATACTTTATAACCCGTATTGTGTAACGCAAGTCCCGATCACGCACTATTTGCTTGCAAGCTTTTCGAGATATTCTTATTCTGGCAACACTGTAATTTCTATGGATGGCAACACTGACAATTCTTCTCATACAGATTTTCTTATGTCAAACATTATGGTCTGTGATGGGAATACGTTAGAGTTCATTATCTCTTGTCAATACAAAGAGGAACAAGCCAAATGCTAAGTTTTGTGTGGTTTTCGTGCGCCAGGCTCTGAACTTTACAGTCCCATAATTTTTTTCCTATTGGCGGACTGCAGCTAATAATTTGGTAATTTAATAACTACCTGATGCTCTTTCAGTATATGTAACTCTTATTGCGCAATTCGAGTCTCGATATCGCGCCCCTTGCTTGTAAGGGTCCCTGTTTCGATTCCATACCAAGAACGTTGATGATGAAATCGTATCTGTCGGTTTTCTCGGCATTTTCTCGTTCCTTCCCCCTTTCACATTCCACAATTTTTAAAAATATATTCACCTTCAGTAACCATTCGTCCACTTTATCCTAAGGCCTGTTATACACTATGAGATAAATCCTAGGAAATATCTTAGGATTTATCTTAGAACAAATGTTACGACATATCTCGTAGGAAATCCTATGTTTTTGTGCCATACACGTGAAGATTTTCCCTGTTTCATATTCTCCGAAGAGGTGCCGGGTCTCACAACGCATATTTGGCCAGCAATGTTTTCCAATGTCTTCTGCCTTGCATATCTGTTGTGATAGAGCATTGACTTTGTATTATATGAAAGTGTATCCCCTTCGTATGCACTAATAAGTGCGCAAAATGCATCTTTGCCTTCGGGAAGAAAACGAATTTGTTTTCACTTTCTCTCACTTGATGTCGCTTAAATCGAAATCTTAGTAATGTAACCAATTACTTCTACTTGAAGAGGCATTTAGCCATAGAAATCTACAAAATGCTTATAGCCTTAAATATAGTTTACCTTAATGAAACTCTTTTGCCATATTTGGCTTTTTTTATTAGCCGTTGAATTATTTCTAAAGCTACCTTTTCTTTAAAAATAAAGTGTAATATAAAAAAAAAAATAGCCTATTTGTCATTATATATTATCGTGCTAATTGATTTCTCTTGACAGAGGATTTTTATTACGGAGTAAATATTATTTTTCATACTTCTTCTCACTCCCTACCCACAAATTTACAACTATTTAACAATATTTATCGACTAATGTCGCTCTCGTAATGGCCCCGTTTATTACTTCTTCATTATTTTAATTTTCGCATTTCATTGCAAGCATGAAAGTTTTCTAATACAAATTTAGTTACTGTTTGGTTCTTCAAACCACAGAGATTGTTTTGCTTTATTAAAGGAAACAAATAGCATATCTAATTAGCTTGAAAATTCTCGAATGCAAACATGATGATTCATGTGGATGTACGGAGAAATAACATGTGTTTGTAAGGACTATGGTCCGCCAAAAGAAGTACTACTGAAAATTGGGATAATGACAGGGTACACAAACACAATCAATCCACAATCCAACGATGGTGCATTCAGTTCTAGCGCCGTTCTAGCATTCAGGCTAGCTGCGATGACATCAATGATGACTTATTTCAATTCAACTGGTAATATGGCTGTTGACTTTCACAAATCAGACGAGTCGTTGATGGATTTTATTGTAGTTTAATGCCATGTATGTTCCTTGTTAGTCTTCAGCGAATAAAATTATAACTCAATTATAATCCTACACACAAAAATGCAGTTTAAAATCTACAATGTGGATTAAAGGTTAGCAGTTTAAAATCTAGCACTATTTAGCGTATAAGAATTTATTTCTGAAGGCAGTCTAGCCTATTTTGTTCAGAGATTGTTGGCAACAATGCTCTAACAAGAGAAATCTCATAGGATCGTTCAGAATATAGGAAAGGACATGTTGAGATTTTGACACTAGGAAAAATCGTAAGAGATTTCCTAGGATTTATCTCATAGTGAAACAGTACAGAACATTGTTCTAGTCCGAAATAGCATGAATGCTTTTTATACTGAAGTACGGGATGAATGCCGTACTTGTACCTTACTCATGTTCACTGTGAGAATCTAACACTCCAATGTGTTCTCCACCAATAAGGTTAACTGGAATAAAACAAACACAATTTTAATTTAAGAGACATGAGCGACTAATAAAACATGGGGATGAAAGTAGGGCTAGTTATGAGTCTAAGATAAGTAAGATATTAACGTTAAGTTGTCCTGTTTGTGAGTGATAAGTCAAGACTTATCCTCACGACAGAATGAAGTTCGGCGTGAGCTGCGACGCTCTCTTCTCTTCTGTCTGACTGGATCTGATCAAGATTTTACAAAATGACAAGTTTTTATTGCTTTCGAGTGCAACTGGTTGTTGCCCTCACTCCGTGGTATTTTCCTACTGAAAATCCAAATTCAGCTCGATGACGGCACAAAGTGGGCTTAGTGCAATTTCACTAACGACGGCTTCTTCCAAGTTGGTCATCGACTGGCAGGACGCTGTCCTCGACGCTGTGACGATGTCGCAGAAAACCAAGAATATTAAACTTGATGACATGAAGTAAATACAGGACCACTTAACATAGCAGAAATAAATAGCAAGAAATTAAGACGGAAGGTAAACAGAAAAGTGATGAGAAAGTACAAGAAACTAAAGGCAAAGGAAGAAGTCGCTGACGCTCTAACTTTATTGTTTTCTAAAGAATTTTACAATTATGCATCAACTGATGCTTGAGACTACAATTTTTATAAAGAATAATGTCTTTCTGATGATGACGAGATTCTGCACAATGTCCTATGGGGAGACGATGTCCTCGGTAAGGGTAATAACCGTAGGTGTCACAGGCAGCTGGTCTTGAGATCGATCCTCTCTCTCTGGCAATCAAAGGTATCCAAATAACCCAGCTTATTTGGATATGCAACAATAGTGTATAGCTGGCCTAAAAGTACCTAAATTCCCAATATAATCGTGTGACATTTCATTTCCTACTTTTTAAGCATTGCAGGGTTAACCATAAAATTAATTTTCTAAATAATATTGAATGTTTATTAAATTTTTTGGGTTTTGTACTAGAGGTAAGCCTCGTCTCCCTTTGCACCCCTCACTTGCGCCACAAGAGCTGTATCTGTAACTGTAAATAAAAGAATTCAATAAATAACACTCTCGTTTATCTTCTTATCTTATTGAAACAGTTATTAACAGACAGTAAAAATGGTATATAATGGACGTCAGCCATACACGAAATAAAAACAAGGGTTTATATATTAGAAACTAGCCTTTTGAAGCAACCATTTAGTTGTTCAAGGCCTGCAGCAGGTGGATTGAAAACGCGAGTAAATCACAAGCGCTATCCCAAAGACCATAAGCGACATACTTGGTTACAAACAATGTCAAATGAAGACAGCAAGAGATTACCGATTCACGCCGTTTTTCCTTTGTGCTATCAGACGTATTTACTACTGCCAACAACCTTAGCTTGACGAGCATACAAAACAACCACCTTCTTTATATACGAGAGTTAATATGTTTGTCATGATACGCACAATTTTTTTTCTCACACTCACATTACCTCTGTGTGTCACCTTACAATTGCCACAAGGTCATTCCAAGGAAAGAACTTCATAATTTGAAGAACTTTATGTGACTGTTAATCATAAACAATTTCAATATAACCTTCTGGAATGTCAAAGCACAATCGTAATAATATATAACAGTATTGTTGTTTATATCTCTTTAACTAATTTATTATTATTATTATTTCTATTGTTGTTTATTATTTAAAGAAGCTGAGTCCTGATAGCGTTCGTCGTATCGTTCCACTTTGATTTCGCACGAAAAAAAAGATGGCGTTGAATAACCTTGAAGTAGAAGTAAGCAATGTTGCAAGATAAAGATAAGAAAGCAGGAGTTAATCTAATTTAACAAATAATTCACAGGAAAATAGAATAATTTTGATCCAATGGGTTTAGAAATCCTTTTACCTAATCTTGGATCTGGGTATTTCCTACCCAGTGCTAAAAATGTGCAATGCATATTTCGAACTCTGAACGAGTTTTTAAATTTATATATATATATATATATATATATATATATATATATATATATATATATATATATATATATATATATATATATATATATAAAATTAGCCTTAAAGAAATCTGTAATCTCATTCTAACGTTATGTTACAATCATAAAAATAATTTTCTTGGGGGAAAAGTCTTCTACATGCACTAACAGGCTAATATCGCAAACAAGAAATTAAATAGATTATGGGAAAGATTGGGGTAGTATGTACCCCATGTCCCAGGTTACGGCATACGGCAAGAAATATTTATTTTAAATAATATATTTATGACAGATTTTTTAGCTTTTCGAAACTCGCCGCCATTATGCAAATGTATATGTTGCACATATAGTAGAGCCGACCCTGTGTGGGCGCCATTTAATATATTGCAATCAACAAAATTGTTTTAGTAACGTAAATATTTAAACTGTGATAACCTCTTTATTAGAGAAACACTTTTAGTTCTTGTATTTTTTTTTTTTTTTTTTTTTGTCAAACTGAAGCTAAATATACCAACAAATCAATATAGCTATATTTTAGAAATATAGTAGGCACAGATTATTCGAACACTGTCCTAAAATACACAAGAACAATCAATATGGCCGGATATGTGAATACATAGGGGTCTATATTATGACAGTCTAATCTACGATAGTGTAAATATCAGAAGTTAGAAACAGTCCACTGTGTCTATATACTATTTCATGAATGTATCACACGTTTGATTGTCCAAACTTTTCTTCGTTTCTCACAATGTTTTGCTTTATATATATGAGTGAAATGATGCAATGAAGAAAGTGGAAGGAAACGGGAGAACCCACGAGCACGGTGTCTGCCCACCACAAAATCCACACGGCGCGATCAGGGATCGAACCAGGGACTCCAAGCACCTGAGGTGAATGCTCTACCACTGAGTCCCCGCGCCCCCGCTGTTCTATGTCTAGAGTCTATATAAAGTAATAATAATAATAATAATAATAATAATAATAATAATAATAATATAAAAGAACTATTTATCTATAATGTGATGTTTCGCAGGGCACTTGTACTCTTCACCAGTGGCGGCGATTGGATGTTAAAAGTGGTGGGGGGGCAAGACATGATCTGAGTATTTGTATATCAATGTTAGTTTTCCTGGTTGTTTCTAACACTTTGTTTGACGTAAGGTTGTATAACTAATAGGATACTATCTTCAGTTCAGTCATAATGCCGTATATCGTATTTCATATTTTATTAAGTAAATTGACAAAAACAACGCAAGTAGTTATTAGCCGTTTGTACTCTTAAACAACGAAAGTGTAAGAATAGATTTGATTCCTTGCTCATGAACATCTTAAAATTATGTCTGGAAAATTGTATGATCAGATTATTTAATAACAAATTTGCAAAACAAATAAATAGAAAGGATAATATTAATCATAGTAATGAATAATGAGGCTTGTTTTGTAGATGTTATATTGAAACTGGGGATTAATAAACATCTTATATTTTTAATTCCACTCATTCAATTAAATGTATGTTATTACTCTTAGAAAATGACAGACAGTAAATTCTACAAGCATATCCTACAACATTTAAAGGAATACTTACTTTTGCAGCTTCCCGAAACACGTTCGTTGCCATTATAGTCCAGTTAATAAAGGTTTTATGTCGGGACTAATTAGCAACAAGCTGAATTTTTCAGAAACGTTAGACTACAATATAAGAGGTATTTTCTGAAAAGTCCCCACCCCTCCCCCCTTGCTTTCCCCTTAACTATTTTTGACTCGCATTTTTTGAGGAAAATGTTTACTCTCAGTTAAGTAGCTACTACTTCAGTATTATTCATCCGAGTATAATGGTTTATGCGCGTTTCTCTTCAGAATAAAACATGCTTTCAAATGGTATCATGCGCATGTTTGCATAATCTACAAGAGAAGGGAAATTCAGGGTAAAATAGAAAATTTTTCCTCCAAAAAAAACCCTCTCTTTGAAATTTGGTGCCCTTTGGAGCAGCCCTGCCCACAGGTACCTCAATATAACCTACAAGTACCTCAATATAACAGGTACTTGCAAAATACTATAGTCTATATGTAATGTGTGTTCCAAGTTTTATTGCAATATTTAGAATAGTTACGAGTAAAAAATATTTCTCAATTCTGCTTGACAATACTGAATTTTAAATATAAATAAGGAAAACTGGGACATATATATATATATATATATATATATATATATATATATATATATATATATATATATAATAAGTTTCTAAACACAGTACTATACATCCCAGTATCGTGGTTAATACGTCATTCTTTTCAGAATGACGCCTTTGGCGTGGGAGGCCCGGGTTCTATTCCCGGCGGGAGCTCATGTGGTTCGGATTCCACGTTAATCAGTAGGTCCACGTCTCATATAGCCTCGTTGCTGAACGGGACGTTAAACCCAAAAATCAATCTTTTCAGAATGAAACGAGACTTTAAATGATAGCATGGGCATGTGTTTATATTACACAAAAGAAGAGGATTTGGGGATAAATATGAAAATTTCCCTCCAAAAATCCCTTTTTTGAAATTTGGCAACCCCCGATGCGGTACCTGTTAGAGTCCGTTGCAATATCTAGAATTACGAGAGGAAAAATGTTTCTTAATCCTGTTTGACAATACAAATTAGATACTTTCGGAGAATCGAGTCCAGTAACAGCACTCTTACCCTTCTAGTATACCAGAAAAATATGACAAACGGAACAAGATATAACTCTTAGCTTTAAAATATATACATTATTAATAAGCACATAAGTTAACCCCTTCCCTGTGTTCGGTGTATTATTACGCTCACGGTCAACCTAGAACTTACAGCGTATTTTCCTGAGTGAAACTCTTTCCGTATAGTGTGTAATTTTTTTGAGAACTACTGCGCAAAACTTACAACATCAGTTTAATGTATCACGAAACACGTATTAATTCGCTCAACACAGGCAAATTAACTACACTGTGTACGGGAGCGTATTATTACGCCCGACACAAAATAAGGTACAACGACCAGGAGCGTATTACTACTCCGAACACTTTGAACAGAAGACCCAGTCAGAAAATTACGCAGGGAAAGGGTTAATGTTTTATTAATAATGGTTATTACAAATTTTGGTTACTATATTTTATTACTTGTATTACTACTAATTAATATGGCCAATTTTATTTCAGGGAATTATTTCTAACTTAGATCAGGTCTGTTCCATTATCCAGTATCTATGGACCTGCCATATTCTGGACTGGCAACAATCGTTAGACGCTTAACAATGAAAAATGATGTACTTTGTACTGTAATAGCATAATCACTGACCACCCACCCAAAACACATTCAATGTTGAAAGTAGAACCAAATATTCTACTTTCTACAATATTACTACACATTTTATACAATCGATATTTACTTTTTGACTGATAAAAGTCAATTTAGCTCTCAATTCAATCTGATTAAAACAAAATGCTACACGTTCACACTCGTCATCATGAAAGTCAATACATTGTCTAGGCGAGGGAATTATCGCAGGAAAGTCCATTACAATGTTCACACATATAGGAACAATCTAACTCTTCATTTCTACATATAGTTGGCGCAAAGTTATTCACAGCTGTGAGAAACGAGACGATCACCAGGCCCAAAGATCTTAGAGCTTGGTACTGGTATCAAAGCATTCCTTTAATATGTTCCATCTTCACGATAAACGCCAAAAACAACAGTGACATTAATTCCGTATGTGGTTACAATACTTAGTGAATTGCGACCACTCATACACAAGAAAGTGTGACTAGGAGCCAAGCAGACTATATGACTACCCTGTATGGCACTATTGCAGAGAAAGAACACACTCGAAGTTACATGTTGACAGACAGTACACTGTTATAATGGGAAGTGGGCAGGATTTATCCGCATTTTAATAGGGTATGATTGTGGGTACCCGAGCAATAGACGCGTCAATAATCCAGACAGCAATTCTTGTCGGATGTGTCTGTCCATATGTAGTGAAAGTGTACAAGGAGTGGAAAGAAAAGGGAGTATCCAAGAGACGGAACTACGGAGGCGTACGGAACTTCAAAACGTGGGGCGAGCGTCACGTCAAACAGCTCGTGACAGCCAAACGAACAATCAGTGTCTAGGAATTACGTCACCAATACAATGGTGGATGCACAACACCCATGTCCTACGTAACTATACGGCGTACACTGACACGCATGCAGTTCCACAGCAGACTACACACTCGTCACCCACTTGTTACGACTCGTCACCGCAGACTTCGTCGCGATCGGCCACAGGAACACGCTAATTCAACCATGGATAATTGCAAAAGGGAGTATTGGTCCGATAAATCACGGTTTGTGTTACTCTTCTCGGACGGGCGTGTCCTTGTGTGGCGCCAACAGCTATGGATCCCTCGTGCATGGTGTGTACTGTACAGGCATGTTGGGGCAGCTGTATGGTTTGGGGATGCTTCTGTTGGCATGGACTGGGACTGTTGGTGTGCATGGACCAAACGTTGTGTACCTGCAGGTGTTAGAGAATCACGTACCCCTAAATACAACACTTCTATCCATACGAAGACGGCATTTTCCAGGACCGCAATGCATGGTGCCACCAAGCCAGGACTGCACTTGCTTGGCTTAAGGAACATTTCACGGAGCTGCAGCGTATGGATTGGCCTCCTAAGTCACCGGATCTCATTCCTATAGAACATTTATGGGATGTTGCGGAACGAGCTCTTTGCACCATGACTCCTGCACCAACATTTGTGGGCTCATTGTGGGATGCTATCAGGAACGTATGGTGTCAGATTCCAGTGGAAACATATCAGAAACTACGAGACTCCGTGCCACGCAGTAGTAATTGCATGACTTGGCCTAACTTTGGACTTTGACCCCGACCTTTATGACGTCATAAGTCAAAGGTCAATGACCTTGGCCCGGGGTCAATGACCTAGGGGTATATAGGACCACCCCCTCTAAATTTTGGCAGGGGTACCATGGCCCACCCCCTAAAATTTGGCAGGGATACATAGGACCACCCCCCTTAAATTTTGGAAATTGCCAAATCTAAAAATTTGGTATGGTAGCCTAGGACCATAGTATGTACCCTTATCAGTATTGGGTGTCTATGTCGTTCCCTTTCATGGGTAAAAAATTGCCAAAAATTCAAATTTCGGGGGTTTTTGACCTAATTTATTCCCTTTGATGAGGTGTTATTACCCTATATGGTTATATGGACGTATACAGGGGTCCATTACCTTTCATAAGACATGGGTATATTAATGCACCCCTTGAAAAATTTGGGAGGGGTACCTTGGCCCACCACTTAAATTTTGGAAATTGACCAATTTAAACATTGGATATTATAGTACAGGACCCTAATATGTATTATGATAAATTTGGGTGGTCCACCTCATTCCCTTCTAGCGGTACAAAATTGCCAAAAATATAAACGTAAGCAATACGTTATACCACGTGTTTGGTTTTTGGTCGATTTTATCCCCTTTGATGAGGTGTTATTATCCTATATAGTCATATGGTCATGTATAGGGTCCATTCCCTTTCATAAGATATGGGTATATTTGTGCACCCCTTTAAAAATTTGCGAGGGGTACCTTGGCCCACCCCCTTAAATTTTGGAAATTGCCCAATTTCAACATTTGGTATTATAGTACTGGACCCTAACATGTATTATGATAAATTTGGGTGGTCCACCTCGTTCTCTTTTAGGGGTACAAAATTGCCAAAATTTTAGTACAACCACGTGTTTGGTATTTGGTACATTTTATCCCCCTTTGATGATGTCCTATTACCTTATAAGGTTATATGGTCATGTATAGGGGTCCATTATCTATCATAAGATATGGGTATATTGGTGCACCCCGGGAAGGGCACCTTGGCCCACCCCTTAAATTTTGGAAAATGCTCAATTTAAACATTTGGTATTATAGTACAGGACCTCAATATGTATCATGATAAATTTGGATGGTCCACATCGTTCCCTTTTAGGGGTACAAAATTGCCAAAATTGTACCACGTGTTTGGTTTTTGGTCCATTTTATCCCCTTTGATGAGATTCTATGACTACAGGGGTCCATTTCCTATCATAAGACATGGGTATATTGTTGCACCCTTCTTAAATTTTGGCAATGGGGGTCCACTGAAATTGTCCAATATAAGCATAGTACAGGACCTCAATATGTTTCGGTGGTCCTATTGTCAAATTTTTAAATACAACCACGTGTTCGGTTATTGACTCAATTTATCCTATTTGATAAGGTTATAAGGTATGGACGGGTATCCCCTTTGAATTTGGTAGGACCCTTCGGGTGTATTACAGTCACGTGATCGATGATTTGGTTTTGATGCGCGACGAGGTCCCTGGTCAAAGTTCTCTAGGAATTAGGTGGAAACTTTGCCCAGGGTTCTCATCTTATATCGCACAGTTCTTTAGGAGAATCTGATAACATTGTATGTGGAATGGACAATAGAAACACATAAATAAGCATAAATTGTATTTTATTCATTTTTCTGGTTTCTTCTTTTTCTTTCTTATTGACAATGTTTGTATATTGAGCTGGGTTTCTTCATTAGACCGCCTCCTCTTCTTGATTGTAATGATTTGTTTCCATGTTTTGCAGCATAGCACCCGTTTGCAAAGCTTCGTATTGTGAATTCTGTAAAAAAAGAACGAGGAAAAAGATGATTAGTATAGAAATAGATGATGATAAAACAAATACACTTACAATGATAAATATGATAAAATTATCTGGAAGGTATATTGCAGCAGTCTACGATCATTAACCGTGGGTACTGTTGTGAACAAATATTGAATTTCACGCAGAGATTTTCCTTGGGCTTTACAGCACAAATAAAAATAAGCATAATAGCCACATACAGATGAACCAAGACTTTGCATTTGGCTATTATTATATTTGTAGTACATACAATGGAGTTTTAAGAATGCAACATGATGTGGTACATAAGGAGGAAGGCCATAGCTGTCAAAATATTCTCCAACACCGCGATTATCAATATAAATTGCAATCTAATGGCTTCCTAATTTTGTAGATGGATCTGTATTTACAATGATTGCCAGAGGTAGAGAAATCCGTGAGGGCAACTCATCGCTTGCAAATACCCCGGTAAAATGATTTCTGAATAATGGACTACCGTTTAAAGCACTAGCTAATTGTAATGTATTCAACATCGTGAATAGAAATGATACATAACGTATACGTACCTTGTAATTTAAAAGTCCAGGATAATGTTGCGCTGGTGGTCGATCTCTAGGAGTGAGGAAAACTCTCCATAGACAATACAGTTTGCAGGTGCTGCTAATTTCTCTTGGAAATGAACTTCCAATCGGATGGCTCCATGTCGTTGTAAATTCCAATAGTGACAATCTCCAGCAGAAGAATCGGGAGTTAGGTCAAATACAAACAGTGTATATCCATTCTTGTAGTCGGCTCTTGAAATTGTATTTCCAGTATTGGTAAAATGTATGCCAGAGCCTGAGAACAATGTGTGATACGATGAAATGTAGAGATTTTCTTCAAAGTTGGGTTGCAATGGTTTTGAAGGTACAGCTTTTCCATCCACGTGCAATGTAAAGAAATTAATTTTTAGATGTTGAAATTCAAATGGATTGGTGGTAATAGTTCCACTGGATGCTTCATTCGATGTAAATCCTACAATAATACGATTTGGCAATGTTCCCATAAACAGGTTATCAATAGTTTTTGATTGTATATCCTTCGGGATGCTAAATGATTTCATTTGAACCCTTGTCAGAGGATACTTTGCCGGTGTAGATTGTAAAATTTTATTGTGTGCCAATTTGACACTAGGGCTGATGCTGACTTTTTTCACCTGCAACGATGCATCTAGAATATTGATTTTTGCATTGACACCACTTTCACCGGCCATGAGACAAAAGTTTGGTTTTGCAGGAATAAGTTTCACACGTAATTCCACTCCATGAATTAAAAATTTATCTTGATTAAAAATGTCACAATGAAGATGTCCAATCATATCGAATTTCATACTTTGTTTTGTCAGTTCATAGCGTTGTTGAAATCCTTTGTTTTCACTTGTGGTTGCGTTCATATGACCAGCCGTATCTTGAAACCACATTGCTGTTTGTAAATGTGTATTTTTAGCTCCATCACTATAATTGAGCAGTTTTTCCAGGTACGAACGATATGGATGATTATGTGACGGAAATGAAATCAGTTTATTGTTCAAGTAGATTTGTACTTCACTAAACATAGCATTTAGAAAATCATTGACAGGTTCAATTGCTTTATCCGTATTGATGAAGGGGGAACCATCTGGTTTCACAATTTGTGCTTGGATGTATAATAAGGTTTGTGGCAAATCAATATATTCATCACTGCTACCACTCACTACAAATTCTATTGGTGAATTTTCAGGTATTGAACTAATTGGTTTGTAGCCAATAATACGATTGTCCAGAACACTGGTTTGCGTGGGTAATGTTGAAAAAATGTCCAATTCACTTTTTACACATTCACAGGATTGATGATGTAAGAAAGCCATCGTTGAATTAATGAAAAATATCTGGTGACGATGCCAGTGATCTCTTCTTCTTCTTATGTGATAATTTACGTCTCTTTGTAGGATTGATGATGTTGTTGATCGTTGGAAGGTCAACCTCAAACTGAGAGCAGTCATCCCATTTTCGTTTATGATATCCATTTTCAACTTATTTTTAGCTTTTTCTTGTAAATTTGTTTTTGCCTCTTGCATACGTTGATGAAACGATTCTTCCAGCGGTTGATTCGAGATCACAACATCATTAATCATATTGGCACCTGATTTTAATTCTTTTCCCACAGTTTTAGCTCCTTGCTTCACAAGTGGTAACACTGAACGAAATAAGCCACCAAGGAAACTTCCAATGCCATGTCCTGCTTGATAGGGACTTCCCACATAGACGTTGCCGATACCGGATAACGCTTGTTTTTGGTAGTATTGCAAATACGGATCAGTCATGACGACGACGACGGAAATGTAGTTTTGTACACACCGTTCCAAAGGTGAATGGCATACGATGACCTGTGCTATCCCTTATATCGATTTGTATTTGCTCAAAATTCATTTTTTCCACCGGAACATAATGTGCAGGATTAAAGATTTGTACTGCATGACTTCCACTTTTCGGTTCAAATCCAAGCATTAAACAAACACTTGGTGAGAATTGTACAGAAGTATGGATTTCCTTTTTGGGGTGTCTTATGAGGCATATATTATTAGTTGCGTCATGAGATATAAATAAATTGGTTTCTTTATGATGTATATTAATTGCATGAATAAGATCCCGTATATTGTTATAATAGCGTACAGGGATCGTTACAACCTTCCACGGTTCTTGATCATTACTACTTGATGATTTGTAATATATTTTATTGTTTTTACTGTTAATGTTCAGCAAAGAATGTGGATAATGAATCTCTACAATTGCCACATCTCATTTCTGGCGAAACTCTACACGTCGTTGTAATTTCGTAATATATGAAGTCAATGTATTTTCTGGAAAATAATCCATGGAACTATTACTGAGAAGTGTAACGTAAAAATCTTGATCAGGTTCCATTCTTCTTCTTCTTCAATGAAGTTGCAGGGATCCACGAATTGAATGATGAAGGATATCCTTTCCACTGGACAAGATACTCCTTTCTGCGACCTTTTGTTCTTGTACGTAATATTTTATCGATGAGGAACGTCGTCGGGAGCGGTACTGGTTGTCATTCTTCTCTGTAGAAAACACCATCGATGAGTTGATGATTTAAATCCTCTAGTCGATACACTTGTGGGTTTCTTGGTACAATGGCTTTTACTCTGAATATTTCCCAAGTCCAGTTCTCGAGGTCACCCTTGTCAAAGATACGTTTTGTTTTACTTATACGGACAGTATCACCAACAGATAAATCCGTATCTTGTTTTGAACGTTGTAGCTTTTTGTCGTATAAGTTATGCCACACCTCTAGTAAATTGTCCTGAGAAACGTTTGCAGGTGCCATTTTAATACTGGAATGCCGACTTTCATTGTATGCTTTTACAAGTAAAGGCAATAATTTGATGTAATTGTATGTTTGATATTTGGTAAAGTATTTCCACATACGATGTTTCAATGTCTGATTAAATCTTTCTACGATGCTGGCTTTAATATCTGGATCCTTTGTTGTAACATGTTGCACGTTGTGTTTCCTGAGAAACTTTTGTACTGTCTTGTTGGTAAATTCAGTTCCTTGATCACTACGTAGCACAATTGGTTTCCTCTCCTGGAAAATCATTTCAAATGCATTCACTATATCCTCGGCACTTTTTGATTTTAGTGGTACAGCCCACCCGTGCCGACTAAACACATCAATCACTGTAAGAATATAGCGGTAATTGTCATTATAGTTTTGAAGTGATTGTAAATCATTTAAATCACATTCCCATTCATCATCAATATTGTTGACAAGATAAAAATCTCTTCGGAAACGACGACGTACAGGACGATGTAACGTGTAGGTAGGTTGTTTGTTTAACCAAAGTTTTATTTTGGCTAGAGGTATAGATTTTCCTGTGGCTTGCCATAATTTCTTTGCAGTAGAAAACGATGCAGGATGTGCTGGATTGTAATAAATGGATTTCAACTTTTTGTTCATGGTTTGTACGTTGACCATTGTGGAATGATACGTTTTCTTTTTGGTCGGACTTCTAAAACATCATCATCATCTTCTTCTTCTTCTTCTTCTCCGGAAGAAAATAATTCAGGTGCCGGTTTTGGTGGTGCAGATCCTTCAGATGCTGTTGTACTATTATGCTTGACAATATAGTTTAATCTTCGTGGATTACCAATCAATTCTTGAGGTGTGTTTGACGATGCAAGGTAGTTGCAAAACAATTCCCAGCCTTGAGGATTAGAATGTTTCCTCGGTCGAGTCACATCGCACATTAAATCTACAATATTGGATCCATGTAGTTTATTGTCGTTGATGTACACTGTTCCTTTATGATCCCATGTAATTGCGTCATCTTGTTTTAAACGACGGAATAGTAGTTCGGCTTTCTTACGATACATTTGTGGTATTGCGGCTAAAATTTCTTGTTTCGTGCTATCGTCAACATTCGGGACGTCACCATCAGGTTTCATTGATGTAATTGTGAGTGGTATTGGTTCTTCTTGTTTACGTATCACATAAAGATATTTCTGTAATATTCTATTGTACTGATTCCATTTTTCTTCATCACTTGGATACGATGTATTCAATATAGATTGCATTTCACGATCGAGATTAGATTCTCAATTTTCACTCACACGGGATGATGATGCATGCATTCGTTGAAGCATTTCTGGTGGCACTAAAACCATCTTCTTGCTATGTTCCATGATGTTTATTGTTTAAACAAAATACTGGATAACACACTTCCTACAATAGGTGCAAGTAATGCAGGTAAGAATCCTCCTTGTTGTACGGCTAAATGTTTCTTCTTTTTATCCAATGATTTTGTATTGTCTACGAGATAGCGGAGCGTGTTTTTGTAACGCTTTAATCTTGACTTCTGCGCACTTGTCAGTGGAACATTGCCTTTTAAGACATTATAACAACATTCACAAATACTATGAATTAATGAAGCGTCTGCATTGGCAATAATAGCTTTACGCAATCTTGGTTTAGTTTTGTGCAGAGCACGTAGCAGATCAGCGTGTTTCACTGTAGGAGACATCGTGACAGACTAAGTCATTCTTTTCACATGCACAATAATTTAAACATGTTTTGTTGGTACGTAAACATAATGATGCAAATCGTCGGGAAAAATATTTGTACGAAATCGCATTTCATCGGGTGTATCTTGTTTAAGATCCATCAGTAAATAACCATGTGGATTTCTTGTTGCGTCTGCATAACTTTCTTGTAGAAACAGTGGATGTTCAGGCATGATTTGATAACTCGTATGCTTGATTTGTGACTTGTCACGTGGATTTTTAAACAACACCAAATACGAACAATTTAAACTCATATTTCTATTTGCTTTATTTTGATGAAATACATTTTGTGTTATAAAAATCACACTAATATTTCGATGATGTGATCCTTTTGTGAACATATCAACAATATCACTATTCACTTCTCGCATATGGTCATCAATAATAATCAAATGTGGTCCATCTTGAGGCTGAAAATCTTTCATTCGTGGAAGTCCTTCGTGAAATTCTACTGGAGCCGGCATTGTTGCATACACGTCTTGCCATTCTGCATAATACCAGTATATCTTACGAAATTTTGCATTGATCATGGTTGGGAGATGTGACAGTAATCGCTTCACAAAATACGTTTTTCCACACCCACTAGGCCCTGCGAGAATACAGGTAAATGGATGTTTCCACTGTGTATCCATGATGAACACTAACACCTTGTTTCAAAAATGATGCGTATTTAAAGCGAGTACAATTTTTTTTTGTTTTAGTTTGTAAATTCTTGCACTCACTGGTGTGAAAAGGAAAAACAGTTCATCCGTTTATCGAGTAGTTGAAAACCGTTTATTTGTTAATCGAATAGTTGAAAACCGTTTATTTGTTAATCGAATAGTTAAAAACCGGATAAAGTTTAACGGTTAACCGTGAAAGCTGATCACTGTTTGATTTAAATTCTATTTGAAAAATTTTTCGTTTCAAATTTGTTTTAAAATTTTTGTTTCAAAAATTTTGTTTGAAAATTTTTTCAATTTTTTTTTCAAAATTTTTGTTTGAAATTTTTGTTTGTAAATTTATTGTTTCAAAATTTTTGTTTGAAACTTTGGTTTGAAACTTTTTCGTTTGAAATTTTTAGTTTGAAAATTTTGTTTCTAAATTTTGTTTAAAATTTTTGTCTGAAATTTGTTCCAAAATTTTTGTTTGAAAATTTTTCGTTTCAAATTTTTTTGTTGAAAATTTTTCGTTTCAAAATTTTTGTTTCAAATTTTTTCGTTTCAAAATTTTTCGTTCCAAATTTTTGTTTTGAAAAATTTTTAGTTTCAAGATTTTTGTTTAAAAGTTTTCGTTTCAATTTTTGTTTTGATTTTTTTTAGTTTGAAAAGTTGAAAAAAAAGTTTTAAATGCCAAGAATCTTGTTCAAAGTTTCCACCTAATTCGTAGAGAACATTGACAAGGGACCTCGTCGCGCATCAAAACCAAATCATTGATCACGTGGCTGTACTACACCCGAAGGGTCCTACCAAATTCAAAGGGGATACCCGTCCATACCTTATAACCTTATCAAATAGGATAAATTGAGTCAGTAACCAAACACGTGGCTGTACTTAAAATTTTGACAATAGGACCACCGAAACATATTGAGGCCCTGTACTATGCTTAAATTGGACAATTTCAGTGGACCCCCATTGCCAAAATTTAAGAAGGGTGCAACAATATACCCATGTCTTGTGATAGGAAATGGACCCCTGTAGTCATAGAATCTCATCAAAGGGGATGAAATGGACCAAAAACCAAACACGTGGTACAATTTTGGCAATTTTGTACCCCTAAAAGGGAACGATGTGGACCATCCAAATTTATCATGATACATATTGAGGTCCTGTACTATAATACCAAATGTTTAAATTGAGCATTTTCCAAAATTTAAGGGGTGGGCCAAGGTGCCCTTCCCGGGGTGCACCAATATACCCATGTCTTATGATAGATAATGGACCCCTATACATGACCATATAACCTTATAAGGTAATAGGACATCATCAAAGGGGGATAAAATGTACCAAATACCAAACACGTGGTTGTACTAAAATTTTGGCAATTTTGTACCCCTAAAAGGGAACGAGGTGGACCACCCAAATTTATCATAATACATGTTAGGGTCCAGTACTATAATACCAAATGTTGAAATTGGGCAATTTCCAAAATTTAAGGGGGTGGGCCAAGGTACCCCTCCCAAATTTTTAAAGGGGTGCACAAATATACCCATATCTTATGAAAGGGAATGGACCCTATACATGACCATATGACTATATAGGATAATAACACCTCATCAAAGGGGATAAAATCGACCAAAAACCAAACACGTGGTATAACGTATTGCTTACGTTTATATTTTTGGCAATTTTGTACCCCTAGAAGGGAATGAGGTGGACCACCCAAATTTATCATAATACATATTAGGGTCCTGTACTATAATATCCAATGTTTAAATTGGTCAATTTCCAAAATTTAAGTGGTGGGCCAAGGTACCCCTCCCAAATTTTTCAAGGGGTGCATTAATATACCCATGTCTTATGAAAGGTAATGGACCCCTGTATACGTCCATATAACCATATAGGGTAATAACACCTCATCAAAGGGAATAAATTAGGTCAAAAACCCCCGAAATTTGAATTTTTGGCAATTTTTTACCCATGAAAGGGAACGACATAGACACCCAATACTGATAAGGGTACATACTATGGTCCTAGGCTACCATACCAAATTTTTAGATTTGGCAATTTCCAAAATTTAAGGGGGGTGGTCCTATGTATCCCTGCCAAATTTTAGGGGGTGGGCCATGGTACCCCTGCCAAAATTTAGAGGGGGTGGTCCTATGTACCCCTAGGTCATTGACCCCGGGCCAAGGTCATTGACCTTTGACTTATGACGTCATAAAGGTCGGGGTCAAAGTCCAAAGTTAGGCCGTCATGCAATTACTACTCACGCCATCTCCAGACCGTCCTCTGAGCAAAAGTGGACCAACAATGTATTAGATAGGTGGTCGTAATTCAGTGAACACTTAGTGTAATTACTACTGTTTTGAATAACATTTTCCTAAGTATAAGGAACATAATAAATAACAAATCCATCAATCAATACAACTGGTTTTATTTTCTGCTTTGATCAATTGTAATACAGCCATAATGTACGTGATTGGACACTTTTTCGAATTTCTTATTGTGGTAATCATAAATCCACTCCGTCCTTTTCGCAACTGTAATCCAACAAGCCGCATAATGTTGAGATTCAACAGATATTGTAAAGATTGGTCCGTAAGAGATCTTGCTTTTTCAAGTTCACTTAAGTCTTCAATGACAATGATTTTGAAGGGTTTGTATTTCTCTTTTTCATTGGATATAAGTACTTTTATATAGTTGCGGTGTTAATAAAAGATTCAATTGGAATTCTATTAACTGTTATCTGAGTTTCGACACATATACCTGGCGTGACACAATGAATCTCTCTCATATTAGATTTGCTATCAAGACTTAATACGTTTACGCAGGGGTAAAAATGTATCTGAAATGGTAGGGGTACAATAGGTAGCGACATGACGTTACGCCGTTCCCCTGCCTATCTTTGCCCATCGTAATTTTTTAGGAACCTGGGGGGACGTCGTACATATTTTTTGGAGGTGGGTCAGCGTCCCCCCGCGTTTTCCTTCACTTTTATCCCTACGTTTACGTCAACATTATCAAAAAGATGTAGGAGAAATCCATCTGAATGAATAGCTAGGGAGTCAGCGTTAATGATCGATGTTAGGTAGATTGTGGCTTCATGGTAAGATACTCGCACTCCCATTGATGAACTATATGTTGAACCGTATAATCGAGTAGGTTTAGAGCAAGGCTTGTCCATATTATATGGTTGACAGAAACGATCCAGGTCTTATAGACAATACGAGAGCGTGATTTATAACAACTCACTTAACTTTCAACTTTCTGGGATTCACTTGTATACGCCGACCAAACAATAGTTTATTGTTTTGCGCATTTAATTAAATAGATAATGAGTTACTGAAAACAATAACAATTTATTTTGCATCTGGACTTGTGGACTGTATAAATTTGTATAGGTTCTGGAATTAATAAGTATTAGAATAAGCAAATACTACACACAAACACTGAAGATCCCGCACACGAGGCTTTTGCAGGAAAGCACAACACAACACTGACAAAAAGATGCGGGAGGCGGCCTAACGGTATTTTTGAAAAGAAAGACAAGAGACCGCCAGAGTAAGATACTACAAATAGAAATCATATTGACCTGCAGAGACATCTCTACAGCAAACCTGACACTACATAAAACATATATTTTGTTCCAAGGTTTGAAAATGCTCACAATAGGCTCAGACACTGAAAAAACATAAGCCTTCTTTTTCTACTTAATTTTATGAAACAAACAGAGGGCAGAATGGCCCGAACATAGCCCCCACCTTGAAACGCTCTAGTTTCAAATAACACACGCACACAATGAATGATCGAGATTCACACAAGAAATACACTAAAAGCGAGAAAAAATAATAACAATGCATAATAATAATAAAAAAAACACACACACACAAAACAAATATTCATATGCAATGATAAGACATGCTTGATGAGCGAGGTTGTAGCGTTTTGCATGACTTCACTTTACTTTGAAGGGTTGAAAGGCAATACAACCAGCTTCGCGATGGGGCGCTTCAACTCCCCGAGGGCAGTCTTTACAGTAACTGCTCGCACTAAGCCATCATTTCCAGGAAATATGCACTGAACACGCCCTAATCTCCATTGCTGGGGAGGCAGATGGGATTCCCTCAGAATAACCATGTCACCAATCTCGATATTGTCTCGTTTTTTCCGCCACTTCGTTCTTGACTGGAGACTGCACAAATATTCTTGGGACCAATGGCGCCAAAAATGCTGCGACAACTGCTGCACCAATTGCCACCTTTTCAGATGAGAGAGTTGGGATGAAGTGAAATCCTTATCCGGGATAGAAAGTAATGATTCTCCCACAAGGAAATGAGCAGGTGTAAGAGCGGCCAGATCGTTGGGGTCATCCGAGAGAGGAGTGAGGGGGCGGGAGTTCAGAATTGCTTCAATTTGAACTAGCGTGGTATACATTTCCTCAAAGCTCAACGCCACCTCTCCCACGATGCGCTTGAAATGATGCTTTACTCTACGTATATTTGCTTCCCAAATCCCACCAAAATGAGGTGCGGACGGGAGGTTAAAATGCCAAGATATTCCTTGTTTGCTGAGGTAGGCAGCAGTTTCTTCATTTTTGGCCGTGTGAACACTCACTCTTAACAATTCCTTTAGCTCTTTGCTAGCTCCTACAAAGTTACGCCCACAATCGCTGTAGATGTCACTAGGTATGCCCCGACGAGCCACAAAACGCCTTAGGGCAGCGAGAAAGGAAGTGGTGCTTGCATCCGCTACTAATTCTAGGTGTACAGCCTTAGTGGAAAAACACACAAAAAGACAGATGTATGCCTTAAACCTCAAACGGCTGCGCCCTCGGCTGGCTTTGAGTAGCACCGGCCCTGCATAATCCACACCTGTGTGGGAAAAGCATCGGCTTGGGTTTACGCGAGAGGGGGCAGGGAACCCATTAGTTGCGTCTCTGTTCTTCCTTCAAACCGACAACATTTTACACACTTCCGGTTTATCTTCCTCACTAGATTTCTCGCACCCACAATCCAGAAATGTTGCCGTAGCGTAGATAACACTAATTGAGGACCACCGTGGAAAGTGTTTAAATGCTCGTGATTGATCAGAAGTTCCGTTAATTTATGCTTATTGGGCATCAGCACGGGATGCTTTCTATCCACAGAAATGTCGGCGTTTTGTAATCTCCCCCCCACACGCAAGATGCCATTTTCGTCAATGAAGGGAGACAAGCATAAAATATTATTCTTATTGGGAATGGGCTCTTCATCCACTAAGCACTGGATTTCGGTGTGAAATTCTCTTTTCTGCACCTCCTTTACCAAACACAAAAGGCTCTCTTCCATTTCTTTCGATGTAAGTGCTCCCTGGCGTTTCTGCACCGGATTCCTGCAGTTGTAAACAAACCTGCGACACCAACCCACTACACGCTTCAATCTCACTAGGGAGGAGAAACGGTTCACAATGTCATTTTCAGAGTGCACACACATAACGGTGATACATTTTTTCTTTTCTTCCACTTCTGTAGTAAAGTCAGCGAGAGGATATGGAGGCTCTGGCAACATTGCTTCGCGCAACCACTCTGGACCGCTCCACCACAGGGGATGTTCTAAGAGCTCGCTGGGCTTTAACCCCCTTGACGCACAATCAGCTGCATTATCTTCACTCTTGGTATGTGACCATTGTGACGAAGGCAAAATTCCTTGTATTTTCGCTACCCGATTTGAAACGAAAGTTTTCCACTTGTCAGGTGACTGGGCTAACCAGGCCAACACAACAGTGGAGTCAGTGAAAGCCTTTGTATCCTGGACGTTTACACTGATGGCACTTGCAACTGTTTTTAACAATTTGGCCAGCAACAATGCGGCGCACAGTTCCAATCGGGGTAGATAAACTGTTTTGATGGGAGCAACTTTGGTTTTTGCAGCGATGAGTCTCACGTCGACATGACCGTTAAGACGTTCTGCTCGTAAATAGGCGACTGCAGAATAGGCCCGCTCACTAGCATCAGAGAAGCCTATTAATTGACAGCTGACGGCGTCAAAGGGCACAATGCATCGTTCGACTTTCACTTCACGGAGCACAAACAACTCATCGCAGTACTCTCGCCAAGCTGCACTTGTTTCAAAGGGGAGGGGGTCGTCCCAACCGAGGCTTTCCTTCCACAATGATTGTAACATCATCTTGGCCCTGATGGTTACTGGGGAGAGAAGGCCAAGGGGATCGAAAATCTTGGCAATCTCTGACAACACTTTCGTTTTGTCCACACTGCAGGGGGAGAGGGAGGCACTACGTTGAACCCAAACTCGTCGCTAACAGGTGACCACTGTACTCCGAGGGTCTTGATGTTGTTATCGGTGTCGAAGTTGAATTGTAGGTCAATTTCACGCATATGGGGAGGAACAGCCTGGAGCACTTCCGGTTCGCTAGATAGCCTCTTCACTGTGATTTCACGTGATCTGCCTAATGGGGCTGTGTTACCCCTGAAAGGTAGTCTCACCACATAACTTCCGTGCTCGTCACGGTGGTGTGTAGCTACGAAGCGTTCTTCACAGCTCCTTTCTTCTTTGGACAGGTGTTTTGTAAGTGGGAGCTCTTCTAACTCCCAAAACTGGCGAAGAGCTTCATCGATCTCGCAGGAAACTCGATGTGACGTCACCGTTAGCTTCCCACTTGTCGGACCTATATTGCCAGATAGCACCCAGCCGAGACTAGTTTCTAATGCGACAGGCGTCCCGGGTGGCCCCATACACTTCCCGCTCAACATAAGTGATGGAAACACGTCTGCTCCCAACAGAATGTCAATGGGGCCCACTACGTTGAAAGTGGGATCTGCTAATCTTAGGCCCTCTAAATGAGACCAGTTTGTAGCACTAGGACACTTTTGTTTGGGTAGATCAGATGTAACTTTCTGAACTACCACAGCACGAGTTTCAAAAGTTTCACTTGTTCCCCCGAATGACTGAAACTCTAAGTCCACCATTGCACTCGCTGTCGCCACTCCTGCTCCTGTAATCCCGGAAATCACAATACTGGATTTCTTTTTCCTGAGACCCAGCTTTTGTACACAGTTCTCGGTGACGAAACTAGATTCACTCGCGCAATCCAGCATCGCTCTGAAGGGGTAATACACACCATTATTTCCTCTTACTTTCACGATGGCAGTACATAATAACACATGTGGTACACTTGCGTCCGCTGCAACATGTGCCGTGATATTTGATTCACGCACTGGTGACTCAGCTCTCTCGTAGTGCAAGAGAGTATGATGTTTTTTAGCGCACTTGCGACACGTACTAGATGCGCACGTATCCTTTCTACACGATTTTCGAAGACAATTAAAACACAGTTTTTTCTCTTTCACTAGGGTGACACGATCAGACACTTTGAGTTTTGTGAACTCAGCACATTTGTAGAGGGGGTGGATTGCACTGCATACGTCACATAATGTTTGACCACGTTCACTGGTGGTAACATGGGAGGAAGTTTGTTTTTTGTCGCGATTCTTCACTTGCTCACTACTTTCGGCGACGCGCGTTTTCCCGCCGGCAGACACTGCGAGCGCGCGGGCTCTGTTATCGAGGAACTCTGCGAGCTGCTCAAATGATGGCTGTTCATTTGTTTTTAATGAAAGTTCCCACTGTCTACGACTTTCACTGTCCAGTTTATCCGTGATATGATAAACCAAGATAACATCCCAGTGTTCGACTGGTTGCTCGAGCACCTTGAGGGCCCGCGTGCACTCCATTGTGGTATCAATTAACTTACGTAGGGCGGCTGGCGATTCTTGTTGTATTACGGGTTGCGTAACTAAACGCTTAATTGTCGCGTTCACTATTTCCCTCTTATTGTGATACCGTGCATTTAAAATGTCCCACGCCTCTTTGTAGTTGCTGTCCGTTGTTTGCATCGCTTGAAGGAGTTGTGCTGGTTCCCCTTTCAAGGATGTTTTGAGGTACTGCAACTTTTGAGCACCTGAGAGATTTTTGTTATTGTGTACTGAAGCCACAAATAAATCGTGAAACGATAACCACTCATGGAGGTTTCCCGAAAACACTGGCAACTGAAACTGCGGTAGTCTTACGTCACTAGCATGTTGCCTTTCAGACGAAGACGAAGACTGAGCTCCTTTACTTCCCTCCAATTGAAAATCCATCAATTGAACACACATCTGCACTATTCTCTTGTCCATTTCCGCTAACTCTTCTTCTTCTTTTTCGAACTCCTCGTCTCCTGCCACCGCCGAAATATCATCCAGCAGCTTTGAACACTCCTGCTGGAGTTCACTGACCTTCGCCTGATGCACCAAGATGGCTGCCGCTGCGGTAGCGTCCAACTCTGTGATGGCTTTTTCTTCGCGCGTAATTCTTGACTTTAATGTTCTTTTCTTAATTTTTAGCGGCTCCATCTCTAAAACACTGCACTATGTTCGTGAGAAAAAAACACTCAATCACTAGTCTATTATTGTTCACAGCAACAGTTCACATAGGCACTAGTAATTTGGCGCGGATGGACCATGTATACGCCGACCAAACAATAGTTTATTGTTTTGCGCATTTAATTAAACAGATAATGAGTTACTGAAAACAATAACAATTTATTTTGAATCTGGAATTTTGGACTGTATAAATTTGTATAGTTGATGGAATCAATAAGTATTAGAATAAGCAAATACTACACACAAACACTGAAGATCCTACACACGAGGCTTTTGCAGGAAAGCACAACACAACACTGACAAAAAGATGCGGGAGGCGGCCTAACGGTATTTTTGAAAAGAAAGACAAGAGACCGCCAGAGTAAGATACTACAAATAGAAATCATATTGACCTGCAGAGACATCTCTACAGCAAACCTGACACTACATAAAACATATATTTTGTTCCAAGGTTTGAAAATGCTCACAATAGGCTCAGACACTGAAAAAACATAAGCCTTCTTTTTCTTCTTAATTTTATGAAACAAACAGAGGGCAGAATGGCCCGAACACACTTGAAGTTTCGTTTTTTGTAACTTGTAAAAATATCGGCTTTCTGGAATAAGACTTACTCCCCTGAATTAATTGTGTTCTTAGAATTTGCACTTCCTTAATGCTATTGCTCCGTAACTTTTCATACATATCGCCTTTTCTTTGTATAGTAGCTTCACGGATAGAATCAGTGGCGTATTTACGATTTTGTTTCGGGAGGGGCTTTGCTAACTTTCGGGGGGGGGGCTTTCCCTGAAAATGTGAAAATTCTGCAAGATATTCCATATAGTTACTATAGTAAGTAAGATTTCGGGGGGGCTTAAGCCCGGAAGCCCCCCTAAATACGCCACTGGATATAATGTATACCATTTTTTACAACTACACTGTCTACGTTGAGTTCTTTCCACAAATTACACAAATGAAATGAAAATTTTCTTTGTTTATACGGTATATATATTAATGTTGCTCAGGTAGCCTGGAACAATATGAAATTACTACAATCTTGTCAATGTAATATATTATGCTGAGTTAAGTTTCATCAATCAAAATGACATGGAAATTCAAGTTTAAAATTAGAAACATTACTTTCTACTTTCTGTTATTAATTACGGTAAGTTATATTGACAAAAAGAAATAGTAATATTGCCAGCTCGAAAATATGTAATCACAAAATCTTATAAAATCACAAACCGTTATAAACAGTTACGTATTTTAAATTCAAGTTTAGTTTTTGAAATGAAATACATTTGGGTTTTCATCAAGGCATATTACATAACATATTTTATTCATTTTTTTAAAAAATTGACTGTGAATTATCATGTAGTGATTAAACATTTCAATGCTTGCCTTGCACTTGAAAACTGCTATTTTGCAGTTAAACCTAACGTAAACTTGTTTGTAGATTTTTTTAAAAGTAAAAATCTAAATTGATTATGAGCAAGTAAATAAATTGTTACATTCTAGTTAAAGATAACAAATCAGAATACTAAGTGCATATTACTATATGTCTACATTTCAAATTATAAACCAAAAACCTTACAGAAAAGAAGAACCTATTACATACTCATTAAGTACTTCTCACTTCCACTACACAAAATCACTTAGCACATACAAATTTCATATATCTCCCACTGAAACTGGGGCATGAAGGTAGACAGTGTCAAAGCTGGGGTAAGGCGTGCGTCTAGGCGGTATAGGGGTCACTTCGAAAAACTGGGACAACTGTCCCCTAATCGTCGCCTCTGCCCTTCACGGTTATTTACCGACAGTGATTGTATTTATATATTGTGCAGAACTGTGGTGTAGCGAAGAATAAATAAAACTGTTTATCGTGGTTTCGCAAGGGTGCCTTATATAAAGGGCGCACTGTTCCTTTCAGGGGTTCTTTACCAATAACAATCATAGGAATTTATTATTAAAAAAAAACTGGTATCTTTATTTGTAATGTAATGTTCCGGATGGGCTAGCCCATATCTGGTTCAACTAGATGTATCACTGAGATCGCGGTGACTCAGTGGTAGAGCGTTCACCTCTGATGCTTGGGGTCCCGAGTTCGGTCCCAGCCCCCGCCAAGTGAACTTTGTGGTGGACAAACGCTGTGTGCGTGGATTTTCTCGGGGTTCTCCCGTTTCCTCCCACTTTCTTAATTCCACCATTTCATTCATTACTCATCGTTACCGTCTCCTTTGGCATAAACGTGGGACCTTAAACTCAAAGATTTCATTTTATTTTTCATTTTAGATGTATCACTTCCATCAAGAAACTTGATTTCTAAATGTTGATTCTCTACATCTTGGTAAGAATTGACAGTAATTCATGAAGTAAATCTTCAGATGTTTTACCAAGTCTGTATGTTCATGACTTTAACTTCGACTAAAGATAGAAGAATTCAGAATTTTATGTCATCGAAATATTTATGGTTATTGAAAAATTCAAAAATACATCGACTTCTGGCTTTGGGGTCATGTGAAAACGAAAGTTTATGCAAAGAAGCCAAGTGGTTTGGAGAACTTAAACGACAAAATCAGGGCGTCTGTGGCTGGCATTTCGGATCAAACACGGCGGAACGCTGTGAGTGGATTCCAGCGCCGCCTACGCGAATGTGTGGACGTAAATGGCGCCCAGTTGGAGGTGTGGCGGTGAATGAACCGAGCTGGTGCAGATTACAGGTAAAAATTTAATCCTTCCGCTACCGTTTGCACTTTATTTGATTTCAATATGAGCATTTTTATGTAAATTATAAGCGAATTAAATCCGTCCATACTTTATGAAAACCTTGTGTATATATATATATATATATATATATATATATATATATATGAAGCTACTGGGCCTGGAAGGCCCCGCTTGCCCGGATAAGGGTTAATTAGACGACTAGAACAAGATTTGGTCAGACATTTGATTCAAGGAAAGGGATTCTTTTTTTTTTTCACTTGTTTGTGTGCAAAACAAACGCCGTCACATGTTTTAGATTTGGTTTCTATCCTAACCAATAGAATATGAACGTGAAAGTGCTATTCGTTGCGCGTACGATTTCGGTGAGAGAGTATTGAACACGTTACAGTGGTTCACATCCTAGTTTGAAAACTGCAAATGTTTTATGTTATACAAAGTGTATCAAAACTCCGGGGCCATAGGTCGACTTCGTTATCAGTGAAGATACGAAAAGACGGAAAGAAACGGGAAAATTTCTGGAAATACGTTTTTTTCAACCTAAAATGGTGAGATTTTTCTAATAGTACCAGTCCTTTCGTCTCCACACTGTTATGGCGCCCAAAGAAGAAACAATATTATAAATTCAATAATCTTTTGTGTGCTTTAGGACTGACAAAGCCGTTCTATAATAGAGATTGCGCACGAGACGAGACGAGACAGAATTTTCCTGACAAAATTCGAGTTGAGACACGGCTCTTCCAATAGAGATACATTTTTCGAGTGGAGACATCACTTTTACAGCACATTTTCGAGTCGAGACAGCCTCAAATCTTGTCTCGTGCGCATCCCTTTTCTATAAGACTTCCGATCCTTGTGGTTAGTATAGTTTGGAAGTCAAAAAACGTAAGTAGGTCTCCGCACACTCGTATATCAAAAATCATTAAAATCTAGAGTGTAGGAGTCAGCCGTCAAATGTCGGTATTTTCATTTTTACATACTATATAGATTCAATATCCTGAAAGAAATTCTTTACTTCTAATTCCCTTAACGTGAAAATATTATATATGATCTGAATATGTGAACCTTTTTTTATTATTATTATTTTACCTTCTACCCCTTCAATTTTAATGCCTAGTTTTTGAAAAAAAAAAATTAGTTAAAACTAATTTTTATTACACTGAACAATATGTTGTTGGTTATCAATAATAACACGTCGCTTGTTTATTGCTGGAAACAATTTTTGATTACTTCGTGTACCAGGCCGGTAGCCACCCCAGAAATTTAGGGGGGGCGATCCAACAATATTATAGTTCATCACCATATTATAGTTCATTTGCAAGCCTACCGTGAAAATTTTAGGGGGCCAGCAAAAATTTAGCGGGGGGCAGGCCCCCCTAGACCCCCTCTCTATACGGGCCTATCGTGTACTATATCTGTAAAAAAAAAAAAAAGAAAGAAAAATCCTGTTAGAAGCATTTCTATTTCAAGTGTGTCCCTGCTGGCCCTGCTGTAGTTGAGATTCTGCAATAGGTGAATGTGGACAGGTTTGCCACATTGATGAACTTCGCCGTGCACTGTCTTCTTAGCCATTCTAATTAGCCTACCGTCTTCACTCGCCGAGACCAAATGACTGAATGACAAATTGGCAACACGGTCGAAATCATTCAACTCTTTTTTCCAAAGCAAAAGGAAGGTTTCCTCTCTAACATTTTCCGGGGACACATTTGAAAATAGAAAGGCTCTATCTATTGTGCTGCCAAAATGTCTTGAGCCGTGGTAAAAATTCGAACTAATGCTCACACCCTCTCACACCCATGCGTTGAGCCAATAATGGTTCAGCTGTTGCTAAGCGAGAGAAAGCGAGTGGAATTCCTTCAGCCGATAGCAGCGCTTGCAACGGAAGGCTAGGGATCAAGTCAATGTGGCATATCTATAGCAAATTGCATCTCTTGTTCTCTTTTTAAAATAGTGACGCACAAATTGTTAAAAGTGAGACGTAATCCAAACAGTGACGTTAATACTTCTTACAATATCTGTAAACCAAAGGTCATCATCCAATGTAAAATGGAAAGATACTTGTTTATTGAATGCAAATAACCGAATTGTACTAATAGAAGATTGTGGAATACTTATACGAACTTCTGTTTCTGACGAAATGAAGAAATTATTTACTTTTGATTTTGTGGTTTTACTGTAAACAAGGACAAACATAATTATGTGACAATTACGTACTTATAAGAAAGTGGATCTCTTTATCATTTATGGTTTGTTTACTCAAAGATATTAGATTTTTGTTTCCAACTTCTCGTCGATTGTTTTGCAATACAACTGCCTCTGTAGTGACGTAATAGAAATGGAAGGCTCTCAAGTAGCCGATAGGAAAGGGCGATTTACTTTGATGGATGGTTTCAGGTTCGATTCCTAATGGAATAAGAGTGCCGTGATGTAGTTGTTGAGGGTCTACCTATCAAGAGAATAACCAGTAAGTGCTTCACGTTGGTTAAATGGCTAGTGCACGTGCGAGTTTGTTACGCGGTCTTTGGTTTGATTATTTTTTTTAATTACCCGGTAGGACATAAAAAAACTGAAGAAATTATAGTGGCTCGAATTCCACTATAAACGGTAGGCTCCAGAGATGGAGACGAGTCAGGAAGACCCATGACGCACCAAATCCAGTAACCTGAAACAGGTTCTTAATTTATGAGGACAATTGCTCTCCCATTTAAGCTTCCTGACTTTCAAGAAGGGTCCCGTTCTTCTAAAACTTTTTTATTCCATACGATACGATATGAACATGAATGTGTGAAACAATACGGAATAGGTTCCCCACACCATTTCCAAAACAACTAAAAATAACTTAAGATGCTGCCGCCCCATCAAGGGAACAAAATATATTTCGTTAAAATGAACTATAAATGTAATCTGGGGCTTCATTCCATAACAGTTTGTGTATACATTTGTAGTTTGCGATAGTTGGTATTGCAGTTACAACTATATATTGTATTATTGGCGTTGCGATATGATACGCAAATTTTGCAAAGACCGTTACGAAAAGAGGCCCTGAGACCTATTTTAGTGAAATGTCAACTGGGACTGCTTAGAAGTAAGAAAAATGTTTGTTAAGTATTTAATTTCTAAGAGGGATAAATTTTATATTTCATATTTTTCTAGAGGGATCCAACGTCTTATTTTCCTACGAAGGTCAAATATTAGACCCTGAGTGACCAAGACAGACCCGTAGCCTGAAGTGACTTGATGTGATCCAGAGACGACGGAACATCGTCATTTATATGGGGAATATCAGGAGGATGCTAATGTAATTCTAAAAATCACGATTTTCTCCTTTCTCTCTCTCTCTCTCTCTTTCTCTCTGCCTGTCGACTTACTAAATCTAGAATTTTCTTTCTCACTTGTGTACATCTATGAGTGTCAAAGTATTGCACTGAAAACTAACTACAAGGTTTAACAGAGCATAAATGCATGGGAATCACAGGAAAGATAAGCTTCATGTTTACGTTATGAGGGATTGTCAAAATTTAAAAATTTAATCAAGCTCACTTATAAAACTTATTGTTTAGATACCCAACCTGTTTTGAGTGGTTACACACCACCCACGATATTGCGTTGCGACACATTTAGGTTAAGTGCAATACTATTCATTAATATATATGCAGTACTCAAGAGCCTCAAAGGGAGGCGCGGTGGCTCAGTGGTAGAGCGTTCACCTCTGGTGCTTGGGGTCCCTGGTTCGATCCCAGCCCCCACCAAGTGAACTTTGTGGTGGACAAACATCGTGCTCGTGGGTTTTCTCGGGGTTCTCCCGTTTCCTCCCACTTTCTTCATTCCACCATTTCACTCATCTCTCATCATCACCGTCTCCTTTAGCCTAACCGGCATAACCGTGGGACGTAAAACTTACAGATTTCATTTCAAGAGCCTCAAAATAGATTTTAATTTATTACATTGTGTTACAAAGGTTCTATTTCTGGCATGAAAACCTGTAGTTCTAAAGGAATTTAAGGAGGTTAATTCAAATCCGAAATCAGAATTTTAGTATCAGGGTTAGTTTTCCAGTAATTCCAGTAATTATACTGTAATTTGGACCTAAGAATAATGTGAATATGACTTGGGTTTCCTAGATCAAGCTCGTCCTTTTGTGTAACTACTTTTTAAATTGTGTCTTGTAAGTTTAAAATTGGAAATGTTACAAATCTACATCATCTTTCGGTTTCAATATTCATTGTCTCAAAGCAGAAACGGTAACCAAATCATACAAACCTTACATCTCAAACACTGTCTTAATGTTCCATGATTCATACTTGAAAAAAAAAATTGTAAACTGATTATACGAATATATTGAAGACCATTTATTAACATTTATAAATATGCAAGTCATTACAAAATTAATAGATAGGGCTTAAATGTTGTCATATTATACCCTTCATGGCAGTGCTCGAAGTGGAGAAAAACCAGAGATGGTATGTTTTGTAACAATTTTGACTCGACATACCGACTATCTAAATGTTGAAATACAGCGAGGGTATGTTGTGTTCAAGATTGAATTTCTATTTACATAATGACTGAAAAGCATTAGAAAGCTTCTTTTTAATTACGGGGGAGGGGGTATGGAGAGACTTTTATCCCTCGCCAACAAAATTTCTAATAATAATAATAATAATAATAATATCCTCTTATGTTGTATTATAGAGAATTATACACGGAAATGCTCAAAAAGTTTTTTATATTAACAATTTACTACGGGAAAACTCCCGAACTCCCCACTCGACTGATGGGTATTTCAAACTCTCGGAAGATCCGCCCCCACAGCAGACAACCCTAACTCTGTCCATGCTCAAAACACATTTATGTGCATTAACGCAAGAAGACACACAGATAAGGAAGAAACAATTCAATATGGCACATCAAAATATAAACTAGATGAGCTTGTTTGAAGACGCCTCATTTTAAAAACAGAAGGTAGGGGGGGGGGAATAACAAAAATGTCGCTGTTGCCAACTTAGAAATTATTTCTACATAAGAAATAAAATATTACGTGCAAAGCTTTTCGTTAATTACTGTGTATAAAAATAGGTTTATTAAAGGTATTTAGCATCTACTCTTTCTTGATGGTATGTTTTGATCACTAAAAACCAGGGGCGGTATGCCTTTATCACTGAAAAACCAGAGATGGTATGGCATACCACCGCATACCGTATCACTTCGACCACTGCTTCGTGGACTTGTTACGATGCCGAACAATTCTGATAACTTCTAGATAAAGCTGAGAAAAAAATCAGGTCATAAGTTCAGTACATAAAATTACAAAATCAGCTTTTCAAGATAGCAAGATGAGAAAAAAATCTTTGCGAATCTAGATGAGACGAGATTTCTGCAAAAGTTACGAGACGGAAAACATATCTCGTCTCCACAAGGACGTTGTGAGTACAAATGCGGCGGAAGTCACACTTCCATTCACCCTACATACGAAGCGACGTGTATTTTCACATAAACTCTATGACCTAATCTCAGAAGTTAGGTTACCAAAAGGAAGTACGTAGTATTGCATGGTTACCAAATGGAAAAGGAAATGGTTTTGAGGTATTGCATGAACGTTAAAAAAAATATAGTGTTGTAAATTTTTTTCGAAAGATCAGTGTCACTAAACTATTCAGCTGCAATAGCTTCTAAAGGCTGTTAACTCACAAGGTCCTTCCTTGAACGAAAACAGTTAGATAAGAAGAAACAATGTTTAAAGTTTCTAACAAGCTGTTGAACGGTCACTTGACAGTTGCAAGTAACTGGAAAATTACTAGCCTTAATGGGGATTTCCACTAAAATACAGATTCAATATTTAAATTAAAAAATAAATGTAAAAACAGTGATATAAAATGCCAATTAAAATATTTCTTCAAACGGTTTTCAATATTTAGAGATATCAAGGAAAGAACGCAATGATATTAGTTCATAATGAGAGCAATGATAACTGGGAAACGAAGAGGTAAGCCCTCCCCACGGGTCTAGTGACTAGCGCTTGTCCCTTTGGTGCACCTGGTCCCGTGATCGATTCCCGGTGGTGGAGCACAAAAATGTAACTTCATCATTATTCACTGTCACTACATCCGTCTCCTTTAGCCTTAAGGACACACTCGTGGCCCGTTAAGAGTCCTAATCACTGCGAAATGAAAATACCGCTAATTTTACAGTGATTATGTGATATCTTCAAATAGATAAAATATAATCGAAATGTGGAACAAGAACGCTCTAGGCGATATTCTTTTTGTTTCCATAAGGTACCGATATCACGAGTCAGCTAGTAGCTTTCCGTTTGCAGCCATTTAGAAACGCGAAAATAAATGCCGATCTTCTAAATGGCTGGAAATCGAAAGCAGATAAGTGAGTCATGAAAACGATATCTCATATAAAATAATCGTGGAGTGCACTTAGCGCCCGTAGATTTAGCGCCCACAAATAATATCGTGTACTTAGCGCCCAGAAAATATTTGATGCTTATCAGTGTGCTAGGGTTGACCAAAGAGAGAACTAGTTTATATGTATAAACTAGCAGCGTTCACCCCGCTTCGCTGCGGTCACCCCGGAACGCAATAAACTTTGTTACTTAGATAATTTTTACTTTTTCGCTTTCAAGTGATATGATAAAAACCATAGAAGATTGCAGTAAATGTTAACATTATATCGCCTGTCATTTATGTTAACCCGCCCCGCTTCGCTGCGGTCACCCCCGAACGCAATAAACTTTGTTACTTAGATAATTTTTACTTTTTCGCTTTCAAGTGATATGATAAAAACCATTATAACGCCTGTCATTTATGTTAACCCGCCGAGTGACACGGTCATGCGGGTTGCATATAAATACGTTTATTTTTATACCTATGATGAACTAACAAAGGATTTGTACGTAATGGACACCTGAATGGTCAATTATCTCAAGACACTGGTAATTGAAAATTAAAGTGATATGATAAAAACCATCTAGGGTCCAAATCCTAATAACCCCCCCAAAATAAAAGAAATTGGTTCAGCCGTATTAGCGTGATGAGCGGACAAAGGATTTGTACGTTCTCTTTTACATATATAGATGTAGTTTCGTACTCAAATCATCTATCCCATCCCCTCTCTTTTGACGACTAAAGAACAAAAATTTTTCACTTGAAAGATCCTGCTATACTTCCTGCACAATTGTCATGTCACTTTTAAAACCCCTTAGGGAAGTTGAAAGAAATGTGTTCTTTTCTTCCTCTTCTGTTCATCACCGTCAGCTCTAACACTCTGACTTTTCATGTACATATGTAATTACGTACAATTTAATTACGACTTAAGAGTATTACCATATCACCTATGAGATTTTCATATATGGACGTGAATTCATGTGCCAGCGTTATTTTAAAATTTATATAGTTTTAAATAATAATAATTACACGCACCTTAATGCAAATACTACTGCATGGAAAACAGCAATTATTTATGCACATTGCATAACTTCATTTCCTATCGTAAATACAGGGTGTCAAAAAATTCAAATGCCAAAATTTGCTGGGTAATTCTTTATATCAAATGAAAATAAAACGTTCTAATGAACATGTGTCAAGTGTTATAAGCCGCCCTAAACGCAATCAATCACATTTTAAACCCTAGTTTAAAAATAATGGAACGTATCGTAAGTAGTTAAAGAAATTCGGCAAGAACTAGTATTTCCTCTATCTAAATATCCATACAAGGATACGCTTTTAACCCTAGGACCACGGGTGGCGATTAGGGGGGGCAGTTGCCCCTTCACTTTTTGAAATGACCCATTAATGTATATAGTTTCATTTGGAAATATAAAGTTTTGTATGTATTATTGGTTCATAGAATACAAATGGTGCCATAAAATATTTGCCGTTCCATGAGTACGTATTGGTTATCTTTCCGTGAAGTTAAGAAAGCTACAGAAATTGCGTTTTAAAAATGCCACTAAAAATGGCCCAAAAATTAAGCTGTTGGAGCGAGGCATTTCGAGCGTACTTTCATTTCATCTTACAAGGGCTCGATATGTTAGTAAGCCGCTTTGGATCTAATTGAGATATCATTTCGCAAGAAAAGAAGTCCTTCACAAGTTATTCTTTAATTGCACAAAAATTGACAGTTCCTAAAACAGTTCTTTTCTTGAAAAATTGACAGTTCTTTTCTTCTTTCTTATAGTAAGGAATATTTTGATTTGATTTTTTTCAGTTTAACATCCTGTTCAGCAGCGAAGCTATATAAGACATGAACTTAATGATTAACGTAGAGTCCGAACCACGTGAGCTCCCTCCGGGAATTGAACCCAGGTCTCCCACGTCAAAGGGGCGTACGTTAACCGCTTAGCCACGAAGGAGTTCAGTAAGGAATATATAATTTTGCAGTGTAATATACGAGTTTAGGGGTGTACATACAGTTTTGTTATACAATTAAATTTAGTAAATTCAACATAATTCTAGGTTTTAGGATTATTTTGTATAACTGGAATGTGGAGTGACTAAGTATTGTTGAGTTTTGATGTATTCCAAGAAAATGAAAACTGTATCTAATGGCAACGAACATGTTTCGGGAAGCTGCAAAAGTATTTCTTTGAATGTCGTAGCATATGCTTGTAGTATTCACTGTCTTTCTAAGAGTAATAACACATATAATAACATGCGTGGAATTAAAAATATAAGTTGTTCATTAATTTCCAGTTTCAATATAACTTTTGCAGAACAAGCCTTATTTTCCATTACTATGATTATTTGATTAATATTATCCTTTGTATTTATTTGGTTTGCAAATTTGTTATTAAATAGGTCCCTAATCTGATCACACAATTTTCCAGACAGAATTTTAAGATGCATGATTTTATGATTTTTTGATTTCATGAGCAAGGAATCAGATCTCTTCTTACACCTTCGTTGTATAAGAGTACAAAGAGTTAGTATCTTGTGTTGCTCTTGTCAATTTACATAACAAAATATGAAACAAGATATACGGTATTTTAACTGAAAAAGATAGTTATACAGCCTTTAGTCTATATAACAGCCTCCTAATAGTTACACAGCCTTTAGTCTAACAAAGTGTTACAAGCAACCAGGAAAAGTAACATTGACATACAAATACTATATTCAGATCATGTCTTGCCTCCCCACTTTTAACGTCTTGCCGCCGCCACTGCCTAGGACTACCAGGTGGGTCCATACTTTCTTTAATAATTACTAAGGCTTAGTAAGTATTAAGGTTCTATGACATTTCCCTGGTTGAGTTCTTGTATTATGTTATTTAAGTATTATTTTTTTTTTCATTTCCGTGAGTTAAGTGATAGTTTTTAAAATTTATAGCATTGGGTACTGATGGGGTCCATTAAACTCGAGCCTTAATGAAGAAATATGAGGATAGATTCAGAATAGATTGAGATTGTGGCTCGTAGCGGAGTGAACGTTCTGATAATCTTCTAACTGTCCCAATGAAGTCAGATATAACATATTGCAACTTTATGTGTTATTATTTAGTTTGATTGATTTTATTATTTGCAATTTTGCTTATTTTAGTAGCAGCTTTTCTTTATTTATTCACTTATATAAGTCCATTGTCAGAAGCATAATAGTTGCTTTTGTCTATCAAACTGTATTGCAGTTGCGTATCCAGGGGGAGTTTCCCGGGATATGAACTCCCAAGAACCAAAATTTTAAAAAGTTGCTAGAATAAAATCTAAATTTGCGCTTTCAGTCTCCACATTAACAAAAAAAGTTTTCCGGAGTAGGACACTGACCCCCCCCCCCGAATAGAAATCCTGGCTTTGCCACTGATTATATGTAAAGTTTTGTTTATTGTTAGTGTGTTTTGATCATTGCACATGGTAGACAAACAGATCACTAACAATACACGTCACTATTGATGGTAGAGGAGGAATATTTTTGGTAAATCAATAAACAATGAAGAAATTGATTCCCGACAGACGATAAGATATTAGCAGACTTATATACAAATGCAACTGAATTTTCTTGTTCAGGTACCGATATTGAAATGAGACGTTGAGTAGTTTTCTTATCCAGAGGATTGGTTAGAAGTTTGAAGCGTAGCACCTATAGCTAATGCAAAAGCACGTGCTAATGCAAAAAGCAAAACTCCGGAGAAAAGCGATCCTAAGTTAATTTTATTGGTACAAACCAAGGGGGGAAAAAACTTGAAACATGTTCGAATTTCTATACATAAAAGAAGAAATCGTGCACAGAGAAAAATAAACGTATGTGGTGTACGTAAAAACGTAGGTTACATGCGTAAATCCTGTACTTTTTAGACTTAAGTTACGACTTATATAATATACTGCAGCAAACGTGTAACTGAGAACGTGTGTTTTATAATACTTTCCGTATAAGTGTTCCATCTATACGTACTTTCCGTATGACTGCATATAAGCGATAATGATTTCATATGGAGATAGACTATATAATACAGGTGACGTCTGTAACATACGTATACTATGTAATATACTATAAAGAAAACTGTTAAATGTCAGACACCCTGCAGCAGCATGAT